>NC_087444.1:11576896-11881293 GCF_036321535.1 Camelus dromedarius
TGGGTGTTTAAATGCAACATTCTCCTAAAATGATAGATGTACCTTTTGCAAAGACAATATCATGTCTACCTTTGGTCTCCCTCATTTCTGCCCATTATTGCTAACTTTTTTGGTGAGAAGTGTCAATGGCATTTTCTAGCCCCTGCCATTATATGAACTATTGCATGTAAGATTTTTCCTATTTCTCATGATTCTTTCATAGCATTATGTAAGGAGTTTTAAGGATAGAAAAAAGCCATCAAGAGTTTCTCAGTTAGGAGCCTCAGCTAGAACCCAGTTTTTATTGTTGATTTAAGTTATCTAGCAATCTCTCTCTCTCGATCAAAAGGAAAATATTGAGTCTAAGTGAACTGTAAGTAACAGCAAGGCATCAATGGCTATTTTTCAGACCATCAGCAGTTTACCAAGTAATGGGTATATATTTAATTTGCATTTAGTAGCCAATAGGTTTTTGTACCACAAATCTAATACTAGGTATAGGAGGCTACACAATAACCTGTTTCCAGCCCAAATTCCCCTACTAAGGCTGATACATTTTATTGTATAGTTTTGGTATCATTCTAAGATAGTGAGAAGCCTAGTTAGTTACACAGAATATAAAAAGAAGGTATAATCAAAGAGATGAAGGACTAGATCTGAAAAAGAATTGGAAAATGTATGTACTAAACATTAAGACTTCTATGTATAGTTTTTATTAAATATGTCATATTTTTTCTTTCTGAGCCTTACCTGTAAGAAGGCAACTTTCCATACATGGCCCCTGGATATTGTTTCATTGTTGTGCTTGTCATAGATATGATGTAAAAATGGCTTTAGATTTTTGGTTGCCTGGCAATTTTTTTGCTACATTATATATAAAATAACAAATAGTAGTTGAGTCCAATTACTTATGATGTTTTAAACAATTATTGGTTCTTAAAGGAGTTGGTTGGAACTCAGGAAAAAATGTGTGCAAACCAATACTGGTTGAATTAATATTTAATCAAATCATTAAAAAAAGTTGAAGCCTATGGTTCGACTCATACCAAGGATAGACTAAATACACAGAAGAAAATTTTATATAGAGAGATCTTGTAAATATTATGGTTAAATTGTTTTTAAAATTACTAATAGCAAAGGGGAAATAAAATAACCAGAAAAATAGAAAAATAACAGTATGCCAATTAAAGCATGAAATTTGTGACTATAATTATGTAGATACTGTTTGGTAGCTCTTTGTGGGATTCACCCACGTAATGCAGTTGTTTTATTGATACAAATTTCTTGGGCAAAGCCTTGTCTCTTTCTGTGCCAATTACTTATTTATTGTCTCTTAGCTCCAAATTCACTTTTCATTTTGGGCTTTGTGAAATAGGATATGGATCCTTTAAATATGTTTCCTTTGCCAGCTGTTACAATGTTAAGCATTGTCGGCAGAGTTTATTAGAGGGACATAGCAGGAAGGTTTTCCTTGCTCTTTCCCATACACTCACTTAGCTGGCTCCTACAGCACACAGACTTCCTACCGTCCAACTCCTGCTGTGTGGTGGCTTCTCTGTCATCCAGCACCTTCAGCCCATGGTTCTCAACAGTACCTAGAGAGCAACAGCTCCCCCAGGACCACCTCTTCTTAAGGTAGTTTTGTAGCAGAATACCTCTAGCTTTCTCTATGTCCTAAGAGTGGGTTTACAGCACTCTAAAGAGAATAGATGTCTAGCAAGTTAAGTGATCAAGCTTCACAGCAATATCTTTGCCTCACAGTGAGCCACCATCTTGCATTCTCCAATAATTTCTGGATATGAGCTTTGTTCTATATTCTTTATAGTTATTTTTACTTCATCAACCAATTTCATATTAATCCAATTCCCTGTAATAGTAAAAAAATTCTTTATATTGACCTTTTCCTTTCCTGATTACATTTTTGTTTCCTTCTCCTGACCAAACTATAACTGATATACCATCTAAAACTATTTACGGATGATTATTAAGATGCTTAGTTTTACATTTCCTGTTATAATGGCAGCCCATGTCATATCTTTTCAGCTAGGGCACATTTAACCATGGTTCAATAGTCTGAAGATTGAGTGATGCCTTAGTGTTCAAAAATAAGAGCCTTTTTCCAACATGCTTCTAAGACATTTTCCCCTTCTGGTAAATTTCCCATGAGGCGAATTATTTAGTCTTAGGCCATTTAGAGCCTATTGCAAGAGTAAAAGGAAAGGAAGTTTGTACTCATCCATAATAAGACTGGATATATGGCATGAATCTCCTGCATAATTTGTGATATATTCCTGAGGTAAATTAGAGTCCAGAATCATGAGTGAAGTATCCAAGCCCATAGGTGACCTGAATTAAACTTGATGATGAAAATCATGAGCCCTGGAGAGCATGGGTCTCATGGACATGAGGGCCAGAGGCAACAATCTGGCCCGAGGAAGCCCAAGTGCCTGCTAACTTTACTAATTTAGTTTAAAAATGTCATTGACTCTATTTTCTTTTCCTAAGTGTTAAAAACGATATGGTCAATGAAGTCTCTTAGTAAGTGATCAAACTTTTCAAATTTCCCTATTTATAATCCCAGTAGAATGAATCCCTCTATCATTGGAGACATAGCTTGGAACTACCCAGCCTGAGACACAAAATCAAGTCAAAAATTTTGCGTCAGTCAGAGCCATAGCTCTCTGGGAAAGAAAAGTTTCATCTTCCCACAGATAATTTTTTTTTAAAGTATATTTTTAAAACCCATAGCAGGTAGGTGGTTGTATACAATCTATTGAGAGAGGTTCAAAGGGACACTGAGGTTTAGATTACTGTCCACGTTCCATGTTCACACTTCTTCCAGGATGATCATTGTGATAGACGAGACATGTGCCAGATGCATTCAGCAACATTAGTTCAATTTGCTCACCAATATTGATGCGGTATAGTGGCAAAGTTTTGAAAGTTCCCATCTGAGGTCCTCTGTCACCACCAAGCAGCTCTCATGATGTACAGAAATTATCCTCATGAATTTGCAGTCAGATTTTATTTCAGTAATTTTTTGCAGACTCCAGAGCAAATTCTATTATAACTTCTTTTCATATCTCCAGTGATTTGACTTCTTGGAGTTTTACAGAGGCCGGGATCTTAATGAGAGCATAACGCTCGGCTAAAGCATGTTATCTCCTTTTCAATGAGATTCGGCCGTTAGAGCCCCTAAAAAAATCTTTAACTTATAGACCATTTTCAATTGGTCAAAACCCTGTTTCCACACCGACTGCTCCCAAAATACACCTGATAGCATGTATATGTTAAAAATCTTACCTCTCATAAGTTAAGCAATATCCTGGTAATTGTAATTTCTGGAAATTGTAGTAAGTTCTGATATCTGTGCTGATTTCACCTCTAGTCAGAGATCACTTTATAGGGGTGAATTGAGAGCTGCTACGGTATATTCTGCTTGCCCTCTTTTTATTTCAGTTCAGTTATGATCCACCAAATAACAAGGTGAAGTGTGGATTTTCAAAGGGGGAGGGAGTTCTAAGAAACCTTATTTAGTCATGTTTAGTTCACAACAGAGAGGATGAACAGCCATGGATTTCCCCTTCTTTTGGATAATGGAATGATAACAGGATACAATTTATATAAATGAATAGAAATGTTTGAGAGGCAAATTAATACAATTTCATAGGAGGTAGGCCAGCTAATTAATAGATGTTTCCTATTTTCAGTAAGTAACAAGTACTAACAGCGTGAAAGACCATCAGGTTTAAAGATTTTAAGGTCAAATATGGAGAAGACGTCCCTAGTTTATTGCTGCTGCAATTGCTCTTAGAAAATGTGGGTAGGTTTCCGCCACAAGGTTTGTGGAACACTTTTAATAAAAAAATTGTCTTTGGTTATTCCCATGAGTTTGATTCTTAATTCCAAGAACTTGCCCATATTACTCATTTGCAAGTAGGTTTATAGGTTCATGACAATTAAGGGGAAGGAGCTGTTAAAGACTATATTTAAATGGCAAAATCTTTTTAAGGTTTAGATTCCCAGGGAAGTTGCAGTCATAAAGTCATCTGGTCCTGCAAAGAAGGAGTGTACTCTGTCTTCCAAAGTGGGATGTCTAAATTTGTTTCCCTACACATACATATTTTATAGTGTTACACAGATCCATACAACTGTAACTGTTGAGTGTTGTGTGAGTCACACAGGAGGAGTGGCTTTTGCATGTAGCCAGGAATCTTAATGTCATGTATAACACTCATGCTCAGATGAATCCTGAGTTCTAACTAAAATGAACTTAGCATAGGTACTCCCCGTGGCTGTACATTTGACAGCCAACTTTCCAAATATTTGAAGAAATAAAAGTAGAAAGAATCAAAATCATACTTATAGAGACCTGGTATATAAATGTCATTGCAAATGCAACAAGAGCTGTTATCCAGGAAAAAATTAGTATTTAGAGTGAAATCTATTACTCATGTCAAGTGGGAAGACACTTTCAGTCCTTCAAGAATACAATTATGTATTGAGTCTTTTATAAATGACAGGAAGTAACCTTTTTGATAAGACGATGAAGGTGAAAATTTTGTTGTTGCTCATGTGCAGGTTACAGCATATTTTGGAGGCAGATACTTAAACCATCAATCACAATACTATCTGATGAGGAGACCTGCTGCAGCATAATGATAACTCAGTAGGAGCACCAGGAGAACAAATAAACTCAATCTTTTATTTGGGGGGACGTTAGGAAAGGATGAAGGGTATATGACGTTTTTACCCTTTCGTAGAGAAGATAATTTTTACTAAATTGTGGCTTATATAAATTGTCCACAGAATAAGATTACTTTCTCTGAAAAAAGACGAGGGAGAGAAAGCCCAGGGAAGGTTCAGGTACCAACGTTGATTAGTAGATGTGTAGGAGAGTACCTTTTATGAAGGAAACCAAGATCCGCTTCCCAGCAACGAAAAGAGCCTGTAAAATTTAACACCATTCTGCTTGCATTGTTATTCAGACTTGGTATCCCTAACATGTATCTGAAGCAAAATTCACTCTATTTTAGCTGTGAACCTCCTTCTGAAATATAGAGTTTTCTGTCTTTGTTTAATGAAAAAAAAAATATTTCTGTGTGCTTGTAACAGAGAGATTCACTTATTTCTTAATTTTTTCCCTCTAAGCTTTTGTATTATTTAATTTTAACTTATTTTGAAAGAATTCAGGTATACGTAGAATTATGAATAATTTAAAACAATCACCTCTGTATTCACTGCCCAATTTAGGATTAAAACACCAAATTCTAAAAATAATCATAAATCTGAAGTTAGTGTTTATTATTACCACGTATTAAGAGGTTAAATTGTGCCCCCCCCCCCCCAAATTCAAATGTTGAAGTCACAGCCTCCAGGTACCTCTGAATGTGAACTGATTTGAAGATAGGGTCTTTACAGAGATAATCAAGTTAAAGTGAAGTCATTGGGGTAGGCCCTAATACAATGTAGCTGATGTCTGTATTAAAAGGGGGAAATGTGGACACAGAGGAAAGACAATACGATGAGACACAGGGAGAAGACAGCCATCTGCCAGCCAGGAAGAGAGGCCTGGAAGGACGCTTCCCTCACAGCCCTCAGAAGATACCAACCCTGTCGAAACCTTGACCTTAAGACGTCTAGCCTCAGAACAGTGAGAAAATAAATTATGGTTGTTTAAGCCACCCAGTCTGCAATATTTTGTTATGGAAGACCTATCAAATACCAGGTATATATTTCTAATTTACTACAGATGCTGTGATCAATAAATAATGCTGCTTTGCATATTTGAAACACTGTAAAATGATACCATACTTCCATATGCTTTTCTCTTGTTAGTTAATCTTATATTTGAGAGACATATATTTGAAAATGTTTTGGTTATCTATTTTCAATGCTGTATAGAATTTTTCTTCACTTTCACTGCACTACTCCCCCACCTCCAAGCTTGTACTCCCACCCCCAGCCCTTTCTCCTATGGAGAGATTCTAGGCCCAGTCTTGCAAGCAAGGGACAGTCCAATTGCATCAGCATGGAAATAATTTAAGCTCACAGGAATTTCTGGGAACGCCGCCTGCCCTCCACTTAGAAAACCTGGGCAGGCTGATATCATGCGTACTTCCTCCTGCTGCAGTGAGGGGTAGCCACAGTTTTTACAGGAATTGTTTGTACACAGATCATCCGGCAGCGGTTGAGGGGCAGGCGGTCAGGGGTGGCGGTAGTCCTGCACTCGGATAACCAATTGACAGGTAAACCTGGAAGAATTCGTTCTGAGTTTACAGCAGATAATCCTGTTTATCCCTCCACATGCTTATAAATAGAAAGGTATTTTGGCCCAAATACCTATTAGAATTATTAATATTATTTAAAAATTAAGAGCATTATCTTGTTGTTGACTGAACTAGGTAAAGTTTTCCCATGATACAGTGTCAACATTCACTGTTTACTTCTACATCGCCTGTAATCTCAGGAGAACTATCTTGTTCTATTCTGATTTTCTTCTTTCTGCATTCCAAATGTGGATTTAATCTCTTCTGTCTCTCTTCCCACTGCTAACTTTTTTTTACATTTCCTTATTCCTCTCATTAGTAGCTTCAGTGTTCTATGTTGCTATCTTTTTTAAAACTTTATTTCTGTCATTAATTTATTTCCTTTTTTTTCTGATTCTTATTACGTTACATTTCATCACCTCCTATTTTTCCCATTTTTTAGTCTTCCTTGTGTCATTGGACTTTGTGCTTTTTCTTCCAAGTGGTAAATATCCCATTGATTTTTATATTCACATTGCAATATGGTCTCCATTTTCATCCATTTGTCCTGAGTGCTCTTCAGCTATCGTTTGTTTGGCATATTAGTTTCGCACTTTAAAATATCTTTATATAGATCATATTATTTTTCCCTTTTAAAAAATAATTATCCTTGAGGCAGGAGAGATTTACTCATATTATGCATTCGTAGCATTCTTGAGTTGGGGTGAAGTAAAAATCATATTTTTAAAAGGCTAGTATTTTTATATTGTCCTACAGTTTTGTTTCTGAGAATGTTTACATTTTATTTCTCCCTAAACTATTGAGACAGGAGCTGAACATTTTACTCAGAGAAAAGTCTCTATCTCTGTCTCTGTCTCCCTGTCTGTCTGTCTGTCTGTCTCTCCTCCTTTCTGCCCTCCAAGTGTGCTGCCCTGGAGACTGAGTGCTTCCTGAAAATGTGGCTTTCTAGTCTGAATATTCTCATTTGACCTACCCCACGGATTAATGTGAGTACACATCCTTTTGTCATGTTGCTGCAATGCAGACTTGAGTTCAGTAAGTATGGCTCAGAGCTTGTGATTCTGAATTTCTAACAGTCTCCACGATGAAGCTCGTGCTTTGCTTCTCAGATAGCAAAAGCCTATCCTAGGCTGGTGTTGGGAACCAGCTGATTCCACAGAAGATGCTGCAAAAAAATTTCACACCCCATTCTCACTAGTGACAAATACATATTTTGGAAATTGTATCTTACTATATATAACTTGCCTTTTGTAGATTTATTTCTCAAGCTTTTTCTGAGAGCTGCATCCATGGCATTTGCTCTCCGTTTCCTTCAGTGCACATTACCTGTTCTTTGGCTAGTCTAGTACCTGTTTGTGTTTTAAACTTTGTCCATATTTAGCTTAAATGAGGAATTTTAGCTTTTGTCTCCTTTCTTATTTTGTCTGTTTTCAAGGGAGAATAAGGGAAATGCCTAATCATCTATATTTTTTGAATTTTTTAAATGATTGGAACTTACCTTATGGCTCACTTAATAGAGAAATATGCATTCTGTGATTATTAAATTGAACTTTTAAATTATATTTTCAAAATTTTGTGTCCATTTGCTTGAACTATTAAATCTTAAGAAAGGACTGATAAAAATCTGCCAAAATAATTATGGAGTTTTCAATACTCACTTGTCATTTTACCAGTTTTGGTTTATAAAGGTTGAAAATTTTCACATGAATGTAGAAAATTATTTCACGTAAATTTATTATGATTATTTTATTTGTGATTACTTATAGCATCTAATTTTTAGCTTTGTTTCATGATTTATGTACACTTATTCCTTACTTTATACATCATATTATTTTCTTATAGTGGTTTGTAAGATACACACTTTATTTTGATTATTTTAGTGCTCACCCCTAAAGGTAAAACATAACTGTTTGATGTAAAGTAAATGAAGAAAAAGAAAGATAAAGTAAACCAGACACTTATCTGTCATTAACAGTGCCATCAAATACTTTACTTTCAGTTACCACTTGTATTAGTTTGTTAGGGCTCCCAGGACGAGGCAACATTGACTGGGTGGCTTAAACAACAAAAATTCATTTTCTCACAGTTCTGGAGGCAGGAAGTCAGAGGGCAAGGTATTCAGGGTTGGTGCCTTCTGAGGGTCATGAAGGGCGGGCCTCTCTCCTTGGCTTGTAGATGGCTGTCTTCTCCCTGTGTCTCCACATTGTCTTTCTTTTGTGTCGGTGTCCAGATTTCTTCTTCTTATAAGGATATCAATCATATTGTATTAAGGTGCATCCTAATGAATTGATTTTAACTTAATTACCTCTGTCAAAACTCTATCAATTACGGTTGTATTGATAGATATTGGAGGCTGAGGCTTCAGCAGATAAATTTTGAGGGGAGATAAATCAGCCAATAAAATGACCCTCATCCATTTACCTGCTATTTTTATCTATGAAATTCTATACACTTTTGTTAAAATAAATTAGATATTATTCTTCTTTATCCAGTCAATATAATCTTAAATTTACCTACTCATATGTTTCTTTTCAAAAATTATTTGTTGACAAATCTGCTATCAGTAGAATTGTCCTTGACTATCTTTCTTTTGCTTCATTTAAGGAAGTTTTCTTTTATTTTGAATTCTGTGGATTTATCAGTTTGTGTCTAGTACTATCTATGTAAATTGCATTATATTTATCCTACTTTTAATATGTTTTATCTGACTCTAAACAATCATTTCTTTTTTTAAAGAAATCATCATCAATTATCACATACTATTTCTCCTTTTTTTAAAAAAAATTGTTTTCTCCTAGAGATCTGAATAGGTTTATAGTCATCCTTCATTCTAATCTCCAAATATCTTTACATCTCTTTAATATCTTTTATTTCTGTATACAGTCTGTTTTGATGAGTGAAATGTGAACATACAGGATGTCCTCTAAATCTTAGAAAGCACTTTAAATACACTGTAGTGGTTGGACTGCTCCTTCATTTCAAGTGTGGAATGAAATGATATGATACTGCAGCTGGAAGAGCTGCACCAGACCCACACAGCCCTCCAAAATAAAAGCAAATAAGTAAATGTCTGTAACTGTTATCTATAATCAATTTGGGGGGGTTGTTGCCAGAGCAAACGTTGACTAATACACCAAAGAGTCTGGCTTTCATTCCCTCTTGGTTCTTGTTTCTCTCACTTTTCATAAGACTGATACTTTACTATGCTTTCTTGACGACCTTTTTTCTTTTTCTTTTTTTTCCCCCTAAGGGTTTTTTGTTTGTTTGTTTGAACTGAAGTATAATTGCCAGTGTCAATTTCTGGTGTACAGCGTAATGTTTCAGTCATATATATGCATACATGTATTTTTTTTTCATTTTCTTTTTCATTATAGTTTACTACTAGATCTTAAGTATAGTCCCCTGTGCTATACAGTAAAAACTTGTTGTTTATCTATTTTATATATAGTAGTTAGTATCTGCAAATCTCAAACTCCCAGTTTATCCCTTCCCACCCACTTTTGCCTGGTCCTTTCTTCTTATTAAATAAACAACTAAAAATAAGATAAGAAAAGAGGAAAGAAAAATATAAAACTGATATTCTGATTAAAAAAACAGTAATATAGTAGTCATAAACTCATCTAGATCAGCAATTGCATTAAATATAAATTGAGTAAATTCTCCATGTAAAAGATTAATATTGTCAAACTTGATTAAGGAAAAGTTAAACCTAACTATATGCTGCTTTCAAGAGATATTTTAAATATAAAGATGTTACATAAAGATGAAAGGAAAAGGGTAGAAAGAAATATACTTTGTAAACAATAAAGAAATTGGTGTGCCAATACTAATATCAGACAAAAAGACTTTAAAGCAAGTAGCATTATTAAAGATAAATATTGTATCCTCAGCATTATCTTAAATACTTGTTTTCTTTGAATAGATATTTTTAAGTTACTTGAACATTTTGTGGTAATTAGTTTAATTAACACTAAGTTGCAAAATGCACGTATCTGTTAAGTAGAGCAGAAATAAACTATAATATGTCACATTATATTAAAAGACACAATGTAATGATTGTCAGCTAACTTGCATTGTGCAACTCTGTTCCCTCAAGATATCCCACATTTCACGTGAAACACCTCACATATAAACCAAGCAACTATATATTGAAATTTGATAATTACTAGTAAAACTTAATTCCTCTCAGGAACGTAACATTGAATTTAATAAAGCAACAACAATGATCCAATTTGAACAGTTTCAGAACTGGCAAAAAGAACTGTGAATACAGAAATCAGGATACTGGTTATCCTTGAGGAGAGGACTTGCAACAGCAAAGAGGTATACGGGAGCTTTAGGGGTTCTGGTATGGATCTGTTTCTTGGTCTAGGTAATTGCTAAACAGATGAATTCAATTTGTGAAAGTTTAAGCTTTACAATTATGAGTTGTACACTTTTTTGTGTGTATGCAATAATTCAGATGTTCAATAACTGAAAAACTATGCTTGCAAAATATTTTGAGAGAACAAAAAGATCACAAAATAATACTTTACTAAATTTTACATATTTTTATATATTATTACCAGTAAAATAAGCAATTTACTTTTAATTATTGTTGGTTGTTTCACCATTTCAAGAAAAATTACTAACAATGTTTCTAAGGCCTTTTTCAGTACCTGTAAGTTTTGATAGAAGGTGTTTGCAGAGAGCTTGAGAATATACAATATCCAGAACTAAAAAATGAGAAGGTGAATATTGTTTCTGGCATATCGCTTTAAATATTAAAATGTAAATTTCATGAAGAAATTTTTCTCTGTATCAGACTGAATAGGAACAATTTTCCAGTGGAATTTTTTTTTTTAAAGAAATAAGACCAAATGAAATAAAGGCCAAACATCTGAAGGAGGCAAATGCATTTTAAAAATGAAAACAAGGTATTGCTGTGGCAGGATTAATATCCACAGCTTCAGTGTCAAAAAGAAATATGGGGGAAAATTAACAATACATGAAGCATGAATATAAACCACCTGAAACAAATGTTCAACAAGAGAATAAATGGGACATGAAACACCCTGTCCTTAGTCTTGGAGATGGAGACAATAATTGGGAAGATTATGCTCTGTGATCCAGTGTGATAAATTCTATTGACAGATGCAATAGGATTAGCATGGAGCAGAAACAAAACTTATGCTACTACATGGATAATGAAAACTTTACAGACATAGCATTTTAAACTGTATGACCAATTTAAACCCTAAAACCAGTTAGGTATGCTTGAATGTACAGTATATAAAGCTAAGGAAAATCTAAAAGCATAGTTGTACTTAATTCTTTACAGGGAGGTTTTTATGTATAGGTACCTGTTGAATACATGTATCATAAACATTTTCCTTAAGAAATATTTGATGCAAATTTTAATCCTGTGATTTTGATTTAATTGTTAATGTAATATAATTATTTAGAATTATATAAATAATATAATTATTTAGTATTATCAATATTTCAAGAACATATTTTTTTATTCACACAACTTTCTTCCTTTTCAAAAGTCATTACAAGTTTCAATAAGTTGTCATAGGAAATAACTGAAAATTTTACATGTATTAAAGCTTAAATGCAGACATCTTTAGATGCCCAGGATGGGAAGTATTTAGATGTAAGAATAATTATTAGAGCAAGTGAAAAATAGGAAATTCATTTAAATGTGAAATGATTTTTAAATAGCATATTTTAAGACAAAGCCACAATTGTCCAATGCTTAAAATACTTCATTTGATAAAGGGTAAATTTAGTTTTAGCGTATGTTCTAAGAGAAGGAACATAGAAATGAACAAAAGTAAAAACAAAATACACGTGCAGTTTCTTCCTTTCATCATGTAATAGTGAGGACATAAAGAAAAATATAAATTAAATTCAATTTGACAAATTGTATAATAATGGAAAGATTATGTTGCCAAGGGAGCAAGGAAGGTAATACATTCTGAGATGTAACACAGGAGAGTTATAAAGGGTAGGGACTCAGAGGAGGGGCATCTGTTACAGGTGGAGGGCAGTAATGTGTGAAGTGGTGTGAGGGAATTTCCAGAATGACTGAAGCATAACAGGTACAGTGAGGTGGCCTTCAAGATAAGAAAAAAGCCTAAAAAAGGCACTATTACAATAAGATTCTTATTTGTTATGACAGTAAAATTAAAATATAAATTTTTATTCCTGAAAAGTGAAGAAGCCCGTAAAAGAATTTTAGTCAAGAGACAGATATAGAATATTTGTGCTTTACAGGGATTATCCTTGGAGTTTTGGCTTATATTTCCAGAGAACAGTAAGACTAAACATTATATGGTTAACATTTATTATTATAAATCTTTGTATATATAATACTTTCCACAGCTGGAACTCTGTTTTCATGGATTTGGAGACCCTACTGTACTACATAGTTATGTATATTTATAATTATATATATATTATAATATATTATACAATATAATTATTATACTATATGTTATAATTAATACAGATTATTATAACTATTATTGGTTAATTCAATAATTTTAAGTATATAATTCCTGCCAGAAATTTGCAATAGTAATGAAAGAAGAACAAAAATCTCAAATGATTTGAGACACACTTAAATATCTCAACCATTCAGCAGAGAATACTCGCCTTAGAGTTTTGCTTTATTCTCAGGTTAGTCTTCCCAGGCATTTTATGCATCTTTACTTACTACCTGCTATGGACCTGGAACGATGTAAACTCTTGGGAATAAAATGGTCAAACAGAAAGGGTCTCTGTCCTCAGAAAACGTGCAGTAATGTGTTGATAACAAAAAGAACATGCCAAGAATTGTGTCTCTGAGGACCTTGGAGAATAATAGCTAATTTCTCTGTGTTGATGATGCCAGATGTAGAGAGCTGCTGTGTCAGGGGAACATCCACTTGGACAGAAGAGGACAAATAGTTGTTTCAAGGTGTGTGTTTCTGATGCATGCTTTCTCTTGTGTCCTGAAGGTTAGTCATCCAAAAATAAATCAGCTCAGAAGATTAAATCAAAATGAAAAATGATATAAGATGTTAAGAAATAAGAGATTGATAACTTTTACATGTAATTATTTTTTTTAAATACTAACTTGAAAGGAAAAGACAAGCTTATTGTCAAATAATAGCTCAAAATACTGATTTCATATTTCACAGAATCCACAGGAAAAGAAACTGGTATAATGAGGAAACATGCAGAATTTACTTTTAGCATTTATACTATGTTAATTCATTTCATCCAAAACACAGTATGCATTACACTATGTTCAAATTCGAGGCCAGGTAGAAGCTAAAGTAGTGGGTTTTTTGGTTTTTTTTTTAATAAGTTGACTGAGAATTACAATAATTATTCATAATTCAGGATCCACTGGAATTTTGAAAAAGAGAACATTAAATTACGGTTTATTGTACTAACATTCTTACAACACTAGCTTAGCAACTCATATGTGATGTATAAATAAACATACGTAAATTTTCAACTTGGAATTCAAATTCTAACATTCCTTCATGCCCTATCCTCACATTCAAAACAGAAAATGGGCCAAGGGTGAAAACTGTGTGTTTTACCAACTTCACATTGGAATTTTGGGGGGAGGGGTTGTATTAGGGTATAGCCAGATCCTAAGGCAAGGATGAAAGAGGAGAGAAACAAAAATCTGAGCTGAAAAATTAGAATCATCTTTGGATGGGGAGAAAGAAGTTGTGAATGGCTAACTCTGAAGTACCCAGGTGACTTGTCCATCACTATTCCTGAGTAGAATTGCTCTGCCTTTCTTTGAGCAATGTTACTCTAACAGGGCTGGTGTTATCTGATTGTAATGAAAAAGGGGAAAGGAGCTGCATCATTTTCACTACTTCTTCTCATCTAATATCATTAAGAACATAGACTTCTGTCTTGTTAGTAGTGCTGTAAACAAGATAGCCCACTTATAGGCAAACATATTGGCCCTTTGGAATATTTTTAAACTTTATTTTCTGTGTGCTCATTTCAGAACAGTTACTGAAACAGAGCTGCTATGATTTGTTACTTATCTGAAATATCACTTTGTGAGATGAAAACAATTTGGTTGAATGTCACACAACATTAGCTACTAAGGCATGTGAGCCATTTGCTTTAAGATAGTTATCTCATATAGTTAGGATTTGAATATACTGAATAGTGACCTATTTTTTAAAATAACATAATTATTTATATTTTTCTTCATTTTTCCTCTAGAATTAGTGTTGCAAGCCACAAACTATAGTCCAAAAGACAAAATACATTGAAGCTCATCCCTGGTCTTTTATTTTGCAGACTACAGAAATACATTCCTGCTTATCTGTTGTAGCCATATCCTACCTTCTATTTTCTCACCTCTGCGTATGAATTTAACCTTCTCTTTACTGTTAACTCTTGAACAACACAGGTTTGGACAGCCAGGGTCCACTTACACTAGGATGTTTTCTGATAAATATACAATCAGCTCTCCATATCCATGGGATCCACATCCGCAGGTTCAGCTGACAACAGATCCTGTGCTGTGTTTGTCATCCATAGTTGGTTGAATTCTTGGGCATTAAATCTAGAGATATGGAGGGCTTGTTATGGGACTTGAACATCCACGGATTTTGGTATCCATTGCGGGTCCTAGAACCAGTCCCCTTGTGGAAACTAGAGGAGAGGGGATGACCTTAATTCATCCTCAGAGAAAATTATTCAATGAAAGTCATCTGTACAGAAGAAAATCTGTAATCTTCTTGCCTTTAATTTTCATTATTTGGTTGAATACTTTATAAAATGGTGACTATTAAATTTTGTTTTTGTATTAGTTCTTAGTGATGTGCCTATAATCAGAACTAATGAGATCATTATTTCTTTCAAGTTTCTGCCTTGTCATGTTTTCATTTTGAAATATTTATAAATAAGTGGCTTCCTAAGCTCATACTGTGGTTATTATTAATCACTCATAAATTATGAAAACTTGTAAAGAATATAGTAGCTGCTCAAGTTGCTTAGTTCTGCATAATAGTGTTTGGTGTTAGAATAATCTCAACAGTAATATTATTTGGCATTAATTCTGTACATGTTGTTATAAATCTTTCCAAATTTTTTTAGTTTATTAAACAGCAAGAACTATTGTTAACAAGTACGTTTCCTTACTATAAATTTTAGAATATTAGTTTTTAACACACTGTATTAAGTATTATAAAAAAGTATATATGTTCATTTTAAATTGAAGGAAAGCACAAAAATATAACTTAAAAATCTAATGTTTCCCCTTCCATATAACTGTCAAAAGAAGGTAATTGTCTAAGTCGCTTTTATGGTATACGACACATCAAGAAAAACTTTCTTCACCCGTGTATGTAATTTTCATTATTCTTCATCATAGGGATTTACAGATTAGAATCTAGCCTTGGGAAGTGAATTTCACATCGTGTGTCTTTGTGAAGTGTGCATGTCAGAAGATAATTCAAGGTTCGTAATTCTCTTTATTTTAATTACTCCTTTCTATATTGCAATAGTCACTTAAACTGACTATAAAAAGGACATTCAGGATGGTCAAGTAACACAGAAATGTTCTTTAATGGTCTCCTATTTATTTTGCATGCAATATTCCCCTAGCCAGAGCTAAACTGACTGAGGAAATATATAAAATATTTTATGGGATGCATGGTGACTTTTTAATTGATTCACTAAAACACACTCAGATTATTAGAGAATGAGTATATTCTATTTTCAAAGATCTGTGTTATTTTACATTGGTCACCTCATAAACCAGGCAACCTATGATTGACAAGCTTCTTTTCTGTCACAACCAAAAATCCTAATATTTTAGGATTAACTTAGGCACACTATGAAATTAAGAGATTTGACATTTTGGTATCATCCATGCCAAAAGATGTTTTGAAAGACATATTTTCCCCCATGGCCTTAAATATTTTAGGTTTGGACTAGAATTTTGAAATAGCAACTAATTTATTCAAAATAACATGCAGTTAATGAGAACCAGATGAATAAATATCAAGAACTCTTTATGTCTGGGTGATGCAAAGGTGAAGGAGATACTGTTGTAGTTCTCAGCAAGGTTTTGTTCTCTCAGTAGTGAATGCCTTGTTTCAAAAGTGTGTAAATCATATTTTGGGTTGTGTGTGTATATGAGAGTGAGTAAGAAAGAATAACTAACAATTCTATTTTCTATGTATCCCTTTATATTCTACTCATAATTTGTAGAAAATTAGATTTATTCAATGTATGTTATGGAAGATATCCTGTATTTCACTCTCTTTTCTCTCTAATAAAGCCTTCTTTGCCCTCACCTCTAATTAGAGTAACTGAAGACTTTGACATATAAATTAGGTGGAGTGTTTCTTACATAATGATGGGAATAAAAATCCAATTTTAGGACTGCTCATCAAATGGAAATCAAGTTTCCCACGGAGAATAGATAATTGTTTCTGCTATACACACTGTATAGCTTCCAGGATCGCTTTTGAAATGTAGTTGAAGCCTTTAAATTCTGCATTGTGACAAATAGGAGACAGGGTTGTGGTTTCTATAGTTGCTCTGTAGAGGCCTGTTCTCGAAGTTCTTTGAACGGTAATTTTCCCGTTCTCTCACATTTGTTACCCTACTTCAGAATGAGTTACAAGTGCTTTTCATAGCATGTGCGAAATGGCATGTGTAGGGTAAGAACTGAAAAAAGTTAACTGGGAGAATGGAAGAAATATCCATGAGTTTATTTTACCTCCAAAATATAAGAAGATACCCAGAGCTTCATGCTGGTTACTAGTAACTCCAGTCTCTACAGAGTTCAGCTACCTCAAGGTCCTTATCTTCCACCATTAACTCATCCCTTCTGATTAAATACTGTTTTTTGAGACTGACACAGTTGATTGAGCTGTCTGCAAGGGCTGCCCCTGAAGTTCTCCCCATCTCCAGGCTTACATATCATCTTGAGATGAATGACTTAAGAACTGCACAGTAGTGCCCATATATTCCAGGTAGATAGGAAGTTTCTAGTCTAGAACCTCTAGGCTATAATTGATTAAGACCTTTTTGTCTAAGACACAATTGTTCTATGAAGAAGTGTTATTCTATAATACACTGACTTCCTTGATCACCTATTCTAGGACTTTGTTTTAGTAACTACCTTTATATCTCCATCATTTCCATCTTCTTCTATACTGGAAATTCACATTGCTATTAAAAAGGGGAGTTCTAATATTTCCCCTAAAAGAAATTTGATTTTCTATTTTCTTTTAATTGCTATTTGTATGTTTGTCATACCTTGAAACAAAACTTAATGAAAATAGCTGCTTTTCTAGAAAGCTCTACCTTCTATTTCTTTTCTTTTTTCTTTTGAGGGGCTTATCTCAGTCTTATTCCCTCTCTACAGTCTTCCTAGTGAGCACCCAATGGAGGCCTGTAATAGTCTGTGAGCAGACAAATCAATTAATGTCAATAAAAACTATGAAACATAAATTCAGGGGTCTAAAGACCAAAACAATGTACAGAAACTCAAAGATCCATGGGGTGGTAAATAACAGTCTAATGAATGTGTAATTGGACTCCCAGAAGAGGAGAGACAGAAAAAAATATCAAAAATAATACTCCAGCTTCTTTCCAAATTTGATAAGAAGTGTAAATCTACACATCGAAGTCATTAAACTCCAAACTCATTTTTTTTAAAAAGACAGAGGAAAAATATGCAGCATATGCAAAGAATACAGATAGAATGACAGAAAAATTTTCATCAGAAACTAAGCAAATCAGAAAATGAAGTTATTTTTTCAAAGTGGTAAAAGAAAAGAAAAAGAAAAACCATTAACCTAGATTTCTATACCTAGTTAACCTGTCTTTAAAAATGAAGACAAAATAACATTTTCAGACCAACCACCACACAAATATTATAATGGCCAAAATCTTAAATATAAGATCACTGACAATGCCACTTGCTGGAGAGGACACAGAGCAACAGGAACCCTTGTTCTTTGCAAAATGATACAGCTGCTTTGGAAGTCAGTTTTGCAGTTTCTGATAAAACTAAATGTAGGATAGATACAATTAGAATACCAAGTACTTATCCAAATTATTTGAAAACTTATGTCCACACAAAAACCAGCATGTGAAGTTTATAGCATCTTCATAATCACACCAAATTGTTATCCCCAAGTATAACATACATATTCATGTATCTACAGTGACATAAATGATGATTGAATAAATAAATGAATGAGGGAGAATATACAAGTGTCTAAAGCAAATTTGCCATAATTTGTAAATTGTTAATAATGGGATAAACTGAGTATTTGCTATATGGCAAATCTCTGTATTATCTTTACAGTTTTTCTGTAAATCTAAAATTATGTTAAAATAAAAAGTTATTAAAATACTATAAGGAAATGAAAAAAAAAATATATGTACAAGTACTAAGAGAAACCCAAGAAAGCTGGAGTGGGTAGATTTCCAGGCATGAAGAGAAACATTTCAAAATGATAACAATATATTCATCAAAACATAATAAGCATAGTAATATGCACTAACCTAATAACAAAGCTTCAAAATACTTAAAGCAGAAACATATAGAAGTGCAGGAGAAATCACAAAATCTATAAATACAGCAGTAAATTTTGATTTAGTAACTGACATAACAAGTAAACCAAAAATCTGTAAGACTGAAGAGTGCCTAGAAAACATGATCACTAAAACTGACCTACCTGATAGTCATAGATCATCCAACTCTCAAATAATAGGAGATACGTTACTTTGAGCTGCATCAGAAGTATTCTGTAATGAGACCATATTCAGGGCCCCCCAAAAAGTTTAACCGAATTAAAAGTATTGAAATTATGCAATGTGTGTCCTTTGAGCATAATGGGATCAAAGTAAAAATCAGTAACAGAAAGATATACAGAAAATAGCAAGAAATCAAGACATTTAAAAATAATTCATGTGTTAATATGTCATAATAGAAATAACGAAGTTAGAATATATTTGTTTGAATAAAAAAGGAAACACAGTATATCAAAATGTGTGGATACAGCTATAGCAGTACCTACAGAGACATTTATATCTTTAAATACTGATACTATAAGAAAAAGAAGAGGTTCTCAATTCAGTGAACTATGCATATACCTTATTATGCTAGTAAAGAAAAGCAAATTAAACCCTAAGGAATAGTAATAAGGAAATAGTAATGGCAAAGGTAGGTTTAATAAAATAGGAAGAGGGAATCAAAGTAGAAAAAGCAAAATCTGTTTTCACAAAAATGTTAATAAAATTGATGAATATCCAGCTAGATTGATCAATTAAAAAGAAGAGAGAAAGAAACTCTAATTAGTATTATCAGGCATGAAAGAGGAGACATTACTACCAATCCAAAAGTCTATTCTGAAAAGGTTTAACTAAATAATTAGATGAAATAGAAATGCTCTTTACAGTCATGCTATGAAAGTTTACTAAAGAAGAAATACCGCAATTGCACATATCTACTAAAGAAATAGACTTCACTTTCCGCATAAAAAACCTCAGGCACAGATCACTTCAATCGTCAATTCTACCAATTATTTGAGGAAGAAATACATCAATTTCATGCATGTTTTTCCAAATTATAGGAGGGAGTATTTTCCAAATTTGTTTTATGATGTGACCATTACCATAATAACAAAATCTGGAAAAACCACTATAAGAGATGAATACTGAATACTGATATTTTTGTGAACATAAATACGAAAATCCCAATCTAAATATGAAGAAATCAAATCTATCCATATATAAAAGGTATAATCATCAAGTACAAGTAGGGTTGATCCCAGAAATGCAAGATTGACATTTGGAAATCAATCCATGTAATTCATGTTATTAAAAGAATAAAAAGAAAAAAATCTAAAAATCATATCAGTAGACATTGAAAAGCACTTCAAAAATTCAACATCGATTCATGATAAAATCTGACCAAACTAGGAATGAAAGAGTATTTCTAAAGCTGATGAAGGGAAACTATGAAAAATCTACAGTTAACACCATAATAATGAAAGATTGAAAGTTTTCCTCCTGAGACTAAAACCAGGGCAATGTTATTTACTATCTCTACTTTTATTTATCATTGAACTCATTTTCCAGTAAGTAAAAAATGGAAAAAAATTAGAAAAAAGCATAAATATGATAAAGTAAGATATACCTTTTTATATTGAAAATGACAAGGAATCTACAGAAAACTACTATGATAATTAAGTGAATTTACCAGCTTTATTGGACTGATGGTCAATATTTAAAAATTAGATGGTTTTAAAAAATACTACTAAAAACGTTTAGAACATTTATATACCAAATGCACAGCATGGAACATGAAATGTTTAAATTTAAGCAGTATAAATATGTGTGAAACCCATATACTAAGAACTGCTAAACATTGTTGAAGGAAACTTAAAAAAAAAAACCCAAATAGAAATTTCTACTATAATTATCTATTGAAAGTTTCAACATATTTAAGATATCAATTTCTCCAAATTTTTAATTTCTAATTTCAAAGACATTCAAAAGTCATTTTGTAGAAATTGATAAGCTGATCTCAAAATTTATATAGAAGAGCAAAGTACATGTAATAACCAAAACAACAAAACAGTTTTTAAACAGAACAAAGAACAGAACAAAGATGGTAGAGAGCTCTGTTTTAAAAACTTACTATAAAGCTATAGTAACCAGAAGTGTCAGACTGAGCTAAGACACTTGTCTTGCACCATATGCAAAATAAAACTTGAAATTGATTGCAGACCTGAATGTAAAAGCTAAACCAATAAAAATTATAGAAGGGCATAGAAGAAAATTGTTATAACTTTGGTTAGGGAAATAATAATTTTTCCTTAAAATTTTCTTGGGGGTTGTTTTGGAGGGAGTAATTAGATTTATTTATTTGTTTGTTTTTTAAATGGAGGCCTTGGGGATTGAACCCAGGACCTCACGCATGTAGGCATGCCCTCTACCACTGAGCTATACCCTCCCTCTGGGAAATAATTCTTAAGATGCAAAGAATATGAACCATATATAAAAAATGTATAGAATAAACATCAAAAGTTTAAAAACATGCTTGCAAACACTGTTAAGAAAGTGAAAATCAGCATACAGACTAGAAGAATAATTGCCACTTAAATTTACATAATATATTTATACTTACATAGATTTGTATCTGAATTATATATAGAATTCTTAAATTTAATAATAATAAACCAATTATAATATGTGTAAAACATTTAAGACACTTCAATCAAAACATTTAATTAAATGGCCAATGAGCCGATTTAAAGTGGCTCACTAACATTAGATTTTAGAAAAAATGCAAATTAAACCAATGAAAGGCCATCTCCCACTAGAACAGCTAAAATTAATACTAGAAAAGCTAAAATTAAAAAGACTGAGAAAATCAATATTAATAAGGATACCAAGCAACTGGGACTGTCATACATTGAATATGGGAATGCAAAATGGAATAGCCATTTTGGAAAAATAGTGTGTTGGTTTTTATATAATTAAGCACACATTTCCAAATCACTCAACAATTTGCTACTAGATACTTGCCCAAGGGTAAAGATAATATAGGTCATGCAACGATTTGTATGTAAATATTCATAGCAGCTATTTAATACTAGCTCAAAGCTGGAAACAGATATCCACCAAACTGAGAATGGATGAGCATATTTTGTTATATCCTCACAATGAAAAACCACTCAGTGATTAAAAGTGAGTGAACAGCTGATGAAAAGCCCAACACAGATGAATCTTAAAAGGATTGTGCTATGCGAATAAAGGCATACACAAATGGTTACATATTGTTTTCTGCCATTTATATAAAAATTTTAGAAAGGGCAAAATTATAGTGGCACAAAACAAATTAGTTATTGCTAAAGGTTGGGCTTGAGGGGAGGGTCTTGACTGCACAGGGGCTGTGAGGGAAATTTTGAGGATGAAGGAAATGTTCTGTAGCTTGATTGTGATAGTATTACACAGCCAAATTCATTTGTCAGAACCCATCAAAGTATAAACTTTAGTAAGTGAATTTTATTGTATGAAAAATATACTCAATAAGCTTATTTTGTGTATATGCTTAGCAAAATGCTTATCTTGTAGTAAATGTTCAATACATGGTAGAAAAAATGTCTTTATTAGCAGTTTGTAGTGGTCTTTTTAAATAGAAATAGGGCTCAGATTTTAAATACTACAGAATGACATCATGAGTCGAAGCTCTAGTAAAACTAGGCTTTAAAGGGAGTTGAAAAAAAGAATATGCTCACTTTTCTTCACAGTTAATATTTGACTCTGATTTAAGTCATCTTGGATGGAAATATGAAAAACATAGTCCCTAATGGATAATACATTTTACATATTGGAAAGAAATACATTTTCATGCCTTAACTTTTTCCTGTGCTGTCACAGTCTAACACAATGAAAAATTCCCTAGCCTTTCAAAGCCTGCTCAAAACATTAAACCTACTTTGCCAGGTAACAACTGAATAGGAAAGGCCCGATGTAATCACCCTTAGCTTCAGTAGCATCAAAATATTTGGACTGCCAGTTGCAGAAAACCATTTAGCAATTACAAAGTGGATGTTGGAGCCCTGCCGTATCATTGTGAGCAGTACCAGCTCCCTAAAATGGCACCACTTTAGATAATAGCGGTGTAACACTGTGGGTGAGTGAAAATGTTCTGCGTCCTCTAACTCCTGGGCAAAATGGTGAGGGGGGTGGGGTGGGACTTAATGACCTCTCACTAGATTCACTTTGCTGGTAGGTTGTATTCATAACCACGTCTAGTGTTCTGTCTTTCTGTGTTTTCTAATATTTTCTAGTAAACCTTTAAAATGGAATCAAGATTTGTGTTTAATTTGTCATGATTTCCTGAGTTCCTTCTTAGAAATTCACCAAAATTTTTACCACTATGCATTATTATCTCCAAGGTATTTTAAAATAGAAACCATCATGTACATCTCATTCAAAATTTTTGCTCACCTTATAGAATTAGTAAGCTGAGAATTAAGCTGTAGTATCCCTGTCATGGGCACACTTTTCTTAACTTTTGTGCAGAGGGAAGGAATGCGGATGCATCTACTACTTCTGTGATTTTAGTAAAGTTCTCCTAGATCACATTATTTCTGTATTCATTTGGAACTAACATGCTTTTTCTTTATTCTTCTGTATCTGCAAAAGTGATTAGAAAAGCAGGGTGCAAAACCTAATTGACAGGGAATTGTATCAGGAGTTAACTGTGAACCTCTTGTTGAGTTAATAATTATACTAAACAATATGTATTTGTATACTGTTTTCTATTTTATAATATTTTAAATGTATTATCTCATTTGATTTTCATGAAAACTCTGTGCAGATCAGGTACAGATTGTCACAGATAGGAGGGAAGGTATCATATCTGACAGGAAAATTGAGGGTTTCAAGGAACTATCTACAGCCATCTAGTACATAAATAATGTCAAAGGAAATATTCAAATCATTCTATTACAAACTCATTGGTGTTATACAATACCATAGAAGTGAAATCTAGGTGGAAAGGTAGAGAAATCTTCTCACATTGTCAAATCTGCAATGGAGACTACTTTCAAAAATTAGAATAAAGGTAATATATTGTCTCTGATCTGAGGAATTATTCTATATTTTGACCATAGTGGTTCTTATATGACTGTATACATTTGTGAAAACTCATCAAAATACACACTTTAAATAAGTGTTTTGACTTTATGTAAATTATAATTCAATAAAGTGGTATGTTACTCCTGAAAAACAGTGGTATTTGTATCTGCAAAAATTAATATTCTGCTTAACTAGCACTTATGATACAGAGTTGATAGGTAACCATAATTACTGACACATAAATTATGCAACCATTTGAATGATTTTATATATGATAACTGAATTAAGTAATTATGATTTTTGAATCAGCGACTTATTATATTGCTTTTGTATATGCTGGCTTGGGTTTTCTTTCAACATTTATGCTTATAAATTCTCCAGTAGTGGTTTAAAAAAAATACGAATTCTATGTGAAAAATTCTGATAGTAAAATTTGTATTTAGTATTCCTTATATACCATGTAGCTGATATTTCTGAGAAACAATTATTTAAGTTATCTGCAGAAGGTTTACTAAATAATTTAGTGTTTTCAGAACTGGATTCTTTTAAATGTATATCTGCTTGTTTAATATTTATCCAATCAACTTGGGAGTTAACTTACTCATTAAAACACACGTACACACACACACACACACACTTTAATTAGAAGACACAATTTAAAAAAATAATGATTGTGATGATAACCGTAAGTTCTTTTTTTCTCCCAGTGGGTCAAGAATACCTCTCTCAGGGTAGGTACGGCTTTCAGGGGTATATGCACAAGAAGCGGGAGGAGGCAGGGTTGTGGAAACCTGCTGCGGACGCACACACACGTCAGCCTGCGCCTGCGCAGTTAAGACCCAGGCCAGAAGACGCCCCGCCCAGAAGAAGCCTGGAAGAAGCCTGGCCTGGAAGAAGCCTGGCCCGGAAGAAGCTCCGTCCAGAGAAAGCCCGGCCCAGAAGCAGCCCGGCCCAGAAGAAGCCCTCCACTGCCACTAAGCACTTCTCCATCGACTCGTGTGTTCCTGTAGGAGACCCCGGACTCCATGCACATCGCCAGGTTCCACCAGGTCTGGGGCTTGTGGCTGACACGGCTTCACCATGGGCCATCTCCTGGGCGGCATGCCGGAGAGCTTCACCAAGCTCAGTGACCCTCAGCTGCGCTTCAAGCCAGGCTAAAACCCTGACACGGCGCCCAGCATGGAGGTGTTCAGCTCCTACCAAGGCCTGAAGACGTGGGTGGAGGCCTGGAACTCCTGCCTCTTCTGCCCGAGATGCTGCTACCCACGGGGCTCCCCGAGAACCTGTCGGTCATTGCCTGAGCCTCTCTCTGCAGCGCCCAGTGATGGTCAGGTATGTAATTAACAATAGCCTGCAGCTGGTGGACCACAAGGTAAACCTGCAGATGGTAAATCAGAACTGGGATTCTGGTGGAGATGGAATTTGTGGCGTATAAATGAAATGTGTGAAATGTATGTGTGTTTATGTGAGTATGCATGGGGAAAGGGAGAGAGATTAAAAAAAGGAAAGGAAAAGAATGAGAGAGGGAGGCAGAGAGAGGCGTCAAATGGATTTCTTTATCACGTTGTTAAAAAAAATCAATTGACTGAACTTTGGGGAGTGTGTTTCTAGTCTATTTATTGTGTTCCATTAATCTGTGGATCTCTGCTTTCACCAATACCGCGCTGTCTTGATTACTGCCGCTTTTAAATAAAGATTTAAATTGAGATGTATGCCTCTTCCAATTTATTCTGCAGTTTCAAAATAATTTTTGTCTATTCACTTTTTTGTTGTTGTTGTTTTTTCATATAAATTTTAGAGTTAGCTAAAGATACAAAAATCCTGCTGGAATTTTAATTAGAATTGCACTTAATCTGCAGATCAAATTGGGGATAACTTATTTCTTAACAACAGAGAGTCTTTCAGTCCAAGAACATCTTTCACTTATTTCTTGTTTAATTATTTCCTTTCATGTTTTATAGTTTTTAACATAGATTCTGAATGTTAGATTTTTACCTAACATTTAAATTTTATTTAGTGCTGTGGTAAATGATATTTATTTTTAAATTCCAATTGTTCATTGCTGGTAGGTAGAAATAAAATCGATAGTTTGATGTAGACTTTGTAATTTAAGACTTGATAAAGTCTTTTGTGTATTCTAGAAGAAAAACTGAGTTTTTAAGATTTTCCACATAGAAAGTCACTTCATCTGTGAATACAAAACGTTTTATTTGTACTTTTATATTCTTTATGCTTTTAATTTATTTCATTTCCTTGGTTAGCACATCTAGTAAAATGTTGAATCTGAGTCAGGAGAGTGTGTTCTTACCTTATTTCTGATCTTAGAGGTAAAGCATACAGGCCTTCACTATTAAGTATGACGTTAATAGTAGGTTATTTCTCAAGTGAAGGAATTCCCTTTTATTCCATATTTACAGAGAGTTTACCATAAATTGATGTTGCTGTTGTTTTTTCTCAAGTGCTTTCTTTGCATTTACTGATAGGATCTTGAGCTTTTTTCTTGTTAGTTCTGTTAATATGATGAATTACATTGATTGATATACAGATCTTGAGCCTTCCTTGAATTATGGGAATAAATTCCATTTTGTTGTGATGTATTATCCTTTTTATTTATTGCTTGATTCCATTTGCTCATATTTTTGTGGAGGACATTTGGGTCTATGTTCATAATAAGTCGTTTCTAAAGCTGCCAAACTTTTGTCAGTGTAGCTGGTAATGACCAAAAAAGAAATTCAAATTGACCTGATGGTTATAAGAAGTTTGTGTCTTGTTAGGGAGATGTCTATATTTTTACCTTTAAAAAATAGCTATTTATTTTGAATTTGCCTTATAGCATTATAATATGTTTTTGTTTACTGTGAGTAGCAAAATGAATGGTGATTGGAAAGGGTGTTGTTTATTTAATACTAGTATTAAGACGAGGCTTTATAACTTGGAGGCACTCTTGGGATTTTTGCCCCAGTTTTGAAGAATGACAGCAAAAGCACCTTTATCTGACATTTAGGATGATTAAATTTTGAAAAATCATTTGGTATATTCAGCATGACTCCACAGGGTGCTCTAGCTTTATAAGGCAATGGATCATGATAGCTTAACTTATATTTAAGATTTGCTGGCCTGATATTATTGTGTTAGGCAGTATTGCTGAAATGGAAACATAAAATTTTGCTGCCATGAGATCAAGTTTGTGCCTGCACTACACTATAAATTAGTTCCATAAAGTTTTAAAATGCAGTGTTTATTCTGGTTCTAGTATTATTGTGAAATAGCAAACTGTGCTTAAATATATAAAATTAACCCTACTCTGTGTGAAAATAGGTTTTTTTTTATTCATGTATCGTTGGATTTTAGGAGTAAAGGTTACTTAACCACAAAGAAGATTTATTTGAAGCTAAAAGAAGCCAATTGTGTTTGAGAGTTCATTTTTAAAGCAGCATATCCTTCTGGGTCATAATGCCTAATTTTTATGTTCCTGCTTATGTATTGGCTCCTAGGGCAGCATAACAAGAAATGTACTAAGACAGGAAAAGGAAGAGATTATAATAATACAATGTTCATAAAAAGTGTACTATCTATGTATGGCATCCTGCTTTGTGATTATATATATTCAGGAAATATTAAATAAAATGAAATAATGAGTCTAGCTCAGTTTTGAAAGGACAAAATTGGTCTGTTACATGTGTTAACTAAACCATTTTATTAAACTATTTGAAGAAAAAATTCATAAATAGAGTATGACAAAAAATCAGTTAATCATTGAAAAATACCTTGAATGTGTAGATGAGGCAAAATATCATTTTGGCAAAAAAGAAAAAAGTAGGCAAAACAATATATAGCTCATTTGGTTTTCTTATCACCTAATATTAAAAAAGTCAACAGATAACATTTATTTTATACAAAGCATAAATGTATTGAAAGAGTGGATCATTACCTACTAACTATAAAATGATCTTATTGTTAATGATGTATAGAATGCTATTGAGCACACAAAATTTGTCAAAATTTATAGCCATTTAATAATTTTCCTGCTTGTTACGTATAATTCTATGGAAGTATTTTTTAATTCCTATATTTTCAAGCATTTATTTCATTTTCTTGCCATATAGGACCAATTAAGTAGAACAGTAACTTTATTTTTTACTCTAATTTTATGTTATTGTAAAAGGGAAAATGGTAGTAAAATGGACTTTTGGTATTCTATATAAAAGTGACTGTAACCATTTCTAAGTTCTTATATGTGAGAGATAATTTACATGAGTAAAACTATATTTTTAGTTGTATTTATTGACCCACACTCATCTATTGAGTAATGCAAAATAAAATAAGCTATATACAATTTCATGATGGCAATGAAATAAATGTTAGGAAATATCAATTTTAATTTTTACACAATTTTCCCTGAAATCAATTGATTTAATGTACTGGAAAGGTAAAATAGCATATATCATAACTTGAAGTACTTGGAAAAGGGAATTTGATATTATTTATTTGGCAGTCCTATAAATTTATGAGCACCAAGTCTTGTAAGGGGTAAATTGATAACTATTGGTGTTTATTGATGGATTGTGATTGTCACAGATCAAATAAAGAGGAATTATTTTGCAGATAATCATCTATTTAACCCCCCCTTTTTTTTTTTAAACTGTGCTTAAATCTCAGTATACAAATGTGATAGATTTTTAAAGTTATCCAAACTTAAAAAAACTTATTTTGTGAAGTTCCTTTAATTTTAATTTTTAAAGAAAATTGAAAATATTCCAAACTTGGTCGATCAACTGAAATTGAAAAATATTCAGCCTGTTAAATTAAGGGAATATTGACTGATTATATCTCTTTCATTATAATATCAATTAAGCATAACTAATTGTGTTGGGAATTACTCTGCAATAATTACTAGCAAGCATTTTGGTTGTGTACATTTAATATATAGTTTGGAAATTATTCTAATGTTATCTGTTACACTAAGACTTAGGGAGTGTCAAATTGACTTTCTGGAAATTCATAGATCAAGAGTAACATTTTATGTTACTCCACCTGGTCATCAAGTGTGACCACGACACACAGTTGCTGTCCAGAGTGTTGTGACAGCAAAATTTTCATCCTAAACTATATTGTCAATGTAGAAAAAGAAACACATACAATGCTTATATTTTAATGAAACATTCCTCTTATGTACATTCTTTAAAATGAATACTCTGCAAAATTTTTTTTCTACGTTCACTTTAAACTTTATTCAGTGTTTACTGCAGTTAGGTATACAGTGAGTATAAAAGTAAGGTCATTTCTATATTTAGTATAAACTACAGTGACTTTCATGCCTTCTTAAAATGTCATTCAATTTTATTTGGATTTCCCTGAAGGAATGCTTTATGTGTGTCTATGAAAATTGTTTGTTTTCTGTAATTACACATAGTATCCACTTTGAGTTTTTAGGGGGAAAATGTGTACGTCTGTATGTACGTGTGTGTATAACTAATATTTGTGAATAAAACAAGAAAATGGCTTAATTTCCTTCCCCTATCATAATGGAGTATTATCTAACAGACTCCCTGAACTATTATTAATTATGTAGGAAAATGTACTTGTGTTTATCTTTGCTATTTATTAGGTGATTAGCAACCAGACATTATGGAGTTACATGTTAACTAGTGGATTTCTTACTAGTAGAAAAGATAATTTCAGTGGTATATTTTTAATGTTCTGTAGGACTTTAACCAGTTTAGTATCTATTAATGTGTTTAATTTAGCATTCTTTTGACTGGGTGATTATATAAATATTCATTTCTCAAATTATTTCTTGAACCAGCATTACCATCCTACTAGTTCCTTAACTGATTGTTTTCAACAAATATCTTTGATGCATGTTTGTTCTGTATTTGTATGCAGGTCATGTTTTTAAATTTTGAAAATTACATTTTATAGACACTACCTATGTAATTCCATCAGTGTGATAACTAGGAAATCTGTGTTTTTAAAAATTTGATTTGGATGCTGATTTTCGCTAGGTCATGACCAAAGGCAGAGTCTGGTGGCACTACTTTCAATTTCTTCTGGTGGTTGACTCAGTCATTATCACAAAGCATTTAATGAAGTTTGAAAAATGAACTGAATTTCCTCTAGTGAGTTAATACTTGATCCCTTATAAGGCCCTTCTTTGATGCTTTAGAATTCTACTTTTGAAATATGTTCAGGAAGACATGATTTGTGCTATATCTCTACAGCTTCAAGGCAGATATTTATACAAGCTATCAAAAGCTTAAAAGAACTTATCTATCTTCCTGGAAACAATCTTTTCAAAATACATAACTTTGCTGGTGTATATGTATGAGAGATAGAGTAGAAAAAAATTGCCTCAGTTTAGAGAAAATAATATTCCCATACAACACTGACTACCTGAATGTGATAATGCATTAATCTATCTGTGATTATGTTGAAAGTATTGACAAGCAGTCCCCTCCAACAGATGTGTTTCCTGGCCCAGTAGCTCATTTGCAGGCTAAACTTACAGATTTCAGCTGTCTCTTTGCATATTTCCTGACAAAGCATTTCCTAGTCACCTGCGTTGTATGTTTTGCCATCCTTAATCTAAAACATGTATCTCTATGGGCTGGAGATAAGATTAGAAACTCTTAGGAACACTAATGTGAATCTGTTCTCAGATTCTCAAATGCATTATGTAGTTTAAGGATTTAGATTTACACTGCCAACAATCAATAATTCCTAGACTTAAAAAATATTCTATCATTTCTTAGGTCAAGTGCCAGATTTCCTTTGCCTCAGTACCATAGATAATATTATTACATGGTAGTTTAGTAATCATTTATTTCTGAGTGTTAACTAACAAAATATATTAGATTTTGAGTCATTCTACTATGCCACTGTATCTTTTTTGGTCTTTCATTTTTGAGCCTTAATAGACAGAATTTTCTCCAGTAATGTTTAATTTACATCATTATCAGGGCTATTGTTACTCATAGAGTAAAAATTGATAAATGGGGTTTGTGTATTTTTCCACATCATTTAATTTTAAAGCATGTAATTAAAATGTATTTTTTTAAAGCCTTTCCTACCAGATTGGATGTTTTTAAAGTGTGCCTAATTTCTTTTGCTTTAGATTGAATAAAAATGGAGATAGTATTATGGTATTTATAGCACTAGTTGAATTGTAATTTTTTTGACATTTGTAGAAGTGATTTTTTTTACACAAACCCTGTGCGCTCCAACTTATATAAGTGAGTAAGAAAAATTCTGAGTTTAGCATTCTTTGTATCAAGATAATAATTGCTCCATGTATTGAGAGCTGTGAATATTTCTAGCCTTTTTTGAAAATTCCTGATCATCTGTTACAGATAAATAACTGCAAGAACTGTAAGCAGCGATTCTAGGTATACAGCCAATAGCATGCTTTCCAGTTTATTCTACCTCTAAATTTACTAGGCAAATCCAGGGAGGAAAAATGCAATACTATTTTAGGAACTTCTAGGTGATATAATAAGCAGTTAAGAAATATATATTACCTTACTGAGGAGCTATATTTTGGGAGAAAAACAACAATCTTCCATCCTTAAAATTACAAGAAAGTATCACTTGTCAGATACATGACCTTGGAAAATCTGATTTCTTTCATTTGTGAAATTAGGGTAGTAATTGTACTTTCTTCATAGGGTTATAGCGAGAATAGAAAGTTTGTAAAGCACATAAAAGATTGTATGGCATATTGGACACACAGTTAATTTTAATTATAATGATAATCCTAATAATTATAACTATGTGGAATAAAGATACCTCAGTGTGAAAAACGACTATTTTCATAGCACTTTAAGAACAATTATTTTCATGTGTATTATCTTATATGTGTATAATCAATATAGTCCTAATTGATAAGATAACTCTTATCCAGACTTTGTAAATAAGGAAATTAAGATTGAAATACTCCTAAAGTACTATTAAATGCCCAGACAACTGATAAATTGGCACTTAAATGGTAAGGCCTCAAATTCAGATTTTCAGATTCCAAATCAGAAATTCTTTAAAACTCAAATCTTTTGGGTGAGAAAAAGCAATATCCCTCTCTCTCCAAGGAGTCTCCCTTTCTCCCACCATTCTGGAAATCATTTGCTTTTTGAGTACCTCAGTAGATCTGAGAATCATTAGACATATGGGTGGCTACTTAAAAAAAAAAATTCAGATGAGCCAAAACAAAATCACAATGGTAAATCTCCCCAATAAGCTTATTATTCCACAAAATGTATAAGATGGACATCAAGGAAGAGTACTGAAGGCAGAGCCGTCAGTGGCAGCCTGAACAGCTCCAAAGTGGATAATCCTAATCAATTACACATCTGTCTGGGTGGCCTGGACCAACACATAACCAGGGCACATATGGATAAGTAGCCACAGAGAGAACATTGTTAATTTGCCACCTTCTACCCTTATCATAATGGCAGCAAAGAATCCCATTGTTTTTTCTAAGAATATTGATGACTTTTCCAGCATAAGTTATGTGCTTGTAGTACCAAAGCTGCATGATTTTCCTAGACTTTGAAACTAAATATTCAAAGATGATCTCACAACTTGTATGCTAGTAGTAGAATAATATTATACAAAGGGATACATATTGAAAAGAAAGGTATCATTTTACATTATTTGAATAATTACATAATACTGAACTGATAACATTATATAAATTACATAGTCCTTATTAAACTGAACAAAAACTCACTTAATGAAACAACAGTTTATTTACGACTTGTTTCAAGAATCTTTCTTTGCTCTGTCCACCAATCTGAAGTTGCTCTTTCAAAACATTTGCTAGAGTACATTCATTTCTCTTCTTGGAGCCTTAAACCACTGCAGCTCAGACCTCAGAGTAATATAATATATCATTTCTTCTAATTTTCCCTGTTTCCAACATACAGCAAAGACTGGTGAGATGGCTGTATTGGTCAGGGCTCAGCTAGAGAAACAGAACATCTAATAGGATTTATGAATGATTTCCATCGTCATTCACTTCTATTTTTGAAATCTTACATGGGTTTTACAATTTATCATGCACAATTTTGCAATTTACTAGAATTCTTTCATAGCTCTCTGGTTGTCCTGTGGACGTCCAGTCCTTCCCACGAAGCCTGCACTCTGATTGTCATTCCACTCCATACACTTCCCATACCTCAGTGTTTTTGTTTAGACATCCCCTCTCTGTGAAAAGGAGTTTTATCTACTTCTCTCCCTGTGAACGCTACTCAGCCTTCAAAGTGGACTTCAAATTTTAACTGCTCCATGGCTAGAATTAAGCTTTCCCTTCTCTATATCTAAACTATCTCCTTTCTCTCATTTATAGCACTAATCCTAGTTATTTTTAGCTCTCCCCAGTGACAGTGTGAGCTCTTGGTAGTAGTTAAATGCCGCATTCTCGTCTTAGCACAAAGGGTCTAGCACAAAATGGTTGCATAAGAAGAAATTGGTTCTGAGATCATTCTGTGTGCCAGAAAAGTTTCTAAGGAAATACACACACACACACACACACACACACACACACACACACATACAAATATGTCATTATACCCACATGCCCATTTAAATTTAACCCACTTAATACTCATAAAATACACATTTGACTATGTGATAAGGAATTGTATTATCCACATTTTATTTATAAAGTAAGCGAAGCAAATCTATGAGAAAGAATTTGCTATTATGCTGATTATATAGTGAGTAAAGTAGTTTACCAAGGTCTCAGAATAGGAAGTAATGGGGTTAGGTTGTTGTAATTAAGAGTCTGACTCCATTTTCGTGCTTGATCACTGACATCATTTGGTCCCCAGCCTTCTCGCATCCTCTCTTGCTCCACATCTGGATAGGTCACTAAGAAAGCACAGGTGCTCTCTTGACAGCAGTGACAGGTGTAAGCATAAACCTTTGCCCGCATGTTGGAATTCTCACCCTAGTCCTATACCCTGACCACAGTAAAAACCAAAGCCAGTGGCTCCTTCAGCTCAAGACGTTTAAGACAGGTTCAGATGCTGCCCATCTCTCCTGAGAAAACCTCAGAATGTAAGTTACAAAAACACTATATATTTTTGGCTGTGTGTGACTTTGACATCTGAACTGGTTTGGGAAAGGGAGATGATCCTGCCCACCGTGGTGTAACACAAAACAGTGTTGAGCTCAGGTTGTCTGAGTCCAGAATTAAAGCTGTTAACAATTATGCTATATTACTTCTCAGATAATGTTAAATAACTATTTTTTACATGAACTCATTTATGAATTCCTTACAGATGGTATTTTTCTTGATAATTTTTAAATTAATTTATCCATTAATTATTAACATGAGAAGTATACATTAACATTTTTCTTGACAGAATGAAATAATAGAGAATTGAAATAATCTGGAACAGAAGATATGCAAGGCTTTGGAACTGTTATATTAAACATTATGTGTACATCTTAAAAATCATGTAATAAATTCTGTCCATTAATTATAGTAACAAAAGAAGTAGGATTCACAGACGGTAAAAACAATTGAATGAATCTCCAAATCTCCAAATATGCCAACAAATAGTTTTTAATTTTTTCTGATGCCAAATTATTAGGAACCAGTTGCCTGAAATAGTTCGCATTTCATGTACTTTAATTGAGTACTCAGCAATTTAATGATCAAACTTTTATCTTTAATATAGTTACTTAAAAATGGGAGCGTTATCTACAAAAGAACTCTAATCTATTTGTCATGACAAATTAACACACAGATAATCTGTATTAGTACTTACAAGAACCTAGTAGAATTGCAAATCTGATTTAAAAAAAAAAATTTCCAAAACCCTGCTTGAGTTGGTTATGCATGATCGTTTTAGAGATCATGATTAAATGTAATTAAGAGATCATGTTTAATCTCCAAGATATTCAATGTTTGAACTGACTCGGGAGAGTCAGATCCTCCCTCCCTTGTTATTCTTTTTCCATCATACCTTCTTTCCCTCTCTCCTCTTCTTATAGTTATTTAACTAATATTGAGGATTTACTGTGTGCCTTGCATTCTGAGGAATAATGGAGGGTAGACAGTTGTTAAGATTGTCTGTGGAACAGGTTAACCAGAGTCAGGTTGGGATACTGGATATTCAGACAGATGAATCCAAAGACAACTTAAAATAGGGCTTTATTACAAATGGTAAGATGTTAAAAAAAAAAAAAAAAAAGCAAGAAATTAAGAAAGTATCAGGTTGGTAATAGAGCTTTTCCAAGAGCAGTAGAAGGGGCTTCATTGACCAGAATCTCAATTTAGTTTATTGGACATTAATATTCACCATGTGCAACATCTCAGAGTGATGGGAGGTAATATGTGGTTCAGATTTCCTTTCAAGAAGCTATGTCCAGATATTCTACCTAGAGATGGCAAAAAGATTTCAAATGTATGTGTAAATGATTATATTTTTGAAATTCTGTAGACAGACATCCTTTTCTGTCACATAATGGATTTTCCAATAATTTCAATATCAGTCCTATTTTAAAAAAAAAAAAATATTTTTCATTAAAGGAACTGCAGAAGAAACTGAAGTCAGATTACCCTCTGACTGAGTGTTGCTCCCAGAGGACACACACGCAATGAAAGGCTGAGCTAATCAATAGCTGAAACTTTTAGACGCAATTGGAAGTGTGGTATGGAAATCAAGTAGATTGAGACCAGGAGCCGTGGTAGATAAAGATAAGCATAAAGGTAAAATCAGATCACAGGTTAAAATTTGGATACTAGCTTCTTTGCCCCACTTCACTCTTTAAAATGTTACTTCATTGGCTACATACTTACTAAAATGAATGTTTTACAATGTGAAGTTCTGTCAGTTGTTAAATATTAAATCTTTGCAGTCTTTGTTATTGAAAACAATGTCACAGTGGATACCTATGTATATATTTTATCATTCATCCTTAACCATTATTTAAGGATTCTGTATGTATATCATAAGTGAGGTTGATCTGTTCCTTACTCTTCTAGAATAACTCTGTAAAGTTTTGAGTATATATAATTAAGTATGAAATATTTTCCCAACCCAGAAAATCTCTCCACAAGAGCAGAAGAGAAAGAATTAGTTTTATTATGAATAAACATTAAAAAAGAATGTGGGGCACATCAAAGGCAATCCACTAAGAGATCACAAAGGCAGAAAGAAATCTTCCCCTTTATGGAGCCAAGCAGATACAATCTGTTACATGCATGTTCTCAGATAAACAACTTGTCTTCAAGTAAGAACTTGACAACATCATTTGTCACATGTCGTTCGTCTTAAATTCACTTAATGTTTGGGGTGTTAGCTTTTTGACTTAATCTAAAAGGAAAATAAACTTCTCATTTTTTATGTCAAGAGGTGGTTTTGCAACTGGGAGGGAGGCTCGTACCCAAATTAGGCTCTTACTTTCTCACAGAAATTGGGAGAGATGCACTCTTGATGTTTACATTTCAAAGAGATGGTACTCAGGTTCTTAAGAAAGAAATTCCTGGGTCTTAAAGTTGGCAAGATACTTACTTAGCTTTAAAAAATAATTACATATATTTCAAAGAGACAGAGAAAGAATTCACTACAAAGTTTTCTAAAATTAATGCTCTCAGAAAATAGGGGAGGGTAGGTCTCTTATTTTTTTTAATGGAGAAATTGTCTCTTATTTACAGTTTGTATCTGTCCTTGCAGTCTCTTCCCTGTGTTACTATAAAATCGTAACATTACAAATTTTAATTATTTTCATTGTAATTTGTCCTTTCTCTGGACAAGTTACAGCAGCCTAAATATCCAGCAAATCCACAGTAAAATATAAAGCAAAGCAGCTGTCAGGATGACAATTAAATAACAGAATTATTTAGTTTTAAAAGTCAGTACTTTATTTGCCTTGAGAGAATAACCTTTGAATGTGTCACACCAATGGTGAATGGTTAAGTTAGATTTTTAATTAGCAATTTACAATTGTGTCTTAGTCATGCATGAATTTACCAATTGCTGTGTGTCCTAATTGCTTGTGTTTTTAAATGATTACCTATAGAATATCATTTGGTGGTTCCTTATAAAGTCCTGTCTCATTCAAACCTAAGAAATAGCTCAACTCTAGAGCCTAAAAGTCCAAATTTTTAACTAGAAATTTCCCTCACAAGGCTCAATAAATTTTGAGTGTCAGTCAGTCACAACTGCCATCACATTGATAGGACGATTTAGTCCTTTTAGTAACTGTTCTGTATTTCCAGTGGTTTTACTATTTCCTAGATGTGAAATGCAGTGATATCCAGGGCCATCATCTAGTATGTAAAATCTTACTATGAAGCACTCACTGAAAGGTACACATTGAACTTCCAGTGTTCATGTGTACCCTAACTATTTTAAGTCTTGAGGACAAACCCACCCTGTGGGCTTTTGGTTTGTTTTTGTTTTTATTTTGGCGTTGGGTCTAAATCAATAATTATACTATTGTAACAGCCAGCTAAATCTCCATGAATAACAGGCACCCACCTTTGTTAAATCCATCAGTATTGGGCTTGGAGAGAATTTGCATCCCAAAGTTAATCAGGTAACACTGGATCTGTTTTTTGCGATCTTTAGCTTCAACTGCCAGATTTCTTGTGTATTAATTAGATTTTTTTTCCCCTACATCATACTTCCAAAAGGTGTCAAAATTTTTGTGTCAAATTTAGGGCTTGAGTACCTGGCCAGATGTTAATTACTTTTACTTTGTTGTTATCAAAAATTATTAATGGAAGTGGTCTCACTTTTACTTTGATCTGTGTGATCTAAGAATTAGATTATTAGAGGTTTAAATCCAGACCCTATTTCTACTGTAAATGCAATTGGAGGTGATAGGAAATGAGACTGTGATAACCACTCCTGGGTATGTTAGTTTGCTAGAGCTGCTGTAACAAAGTACCATGGACTAGATGGCTTAAGAAACAAATTTATTATTTCACGGTTCTGGAGGCTTGGAAGTCCAAGATTAAAATGTTAGCAGAATTGGTTCCTTCTTAGGGCAGTAAGGGAGGCTCTGTTTGATTCCTCTCACATATCGTCTGGTGGTTCACTGGCAGTCTTTGTTGTTCCTTGGCTTGTGGAAGCTTCACTGTGACTTCAGCCCTCACCTGTATGTGGTGTTCTCTTTGTGTATGTATCTGTGTCCATATTTCCCTTCTTTATACAGACATCAGTCATACTGGATTAGGAGCCCACCCGACCCCAATATGACCTCATCTTAACTAACTACGTTGGCAACACCCTGTTTTCCAATTACAGAGACATCCTGAGATGTTGGTATACTTCAACATGTGAATATTTGAGGGACATAATTCAACTCATAACACTGGGAGTATAGAAATAAAACATAAGGTAACAAATAACATGCTTGTTTTCTAGTAAAGTGGGCTTCTTAAAGTAATTAACCTTACCGTGAATAGGAGAACAGGGAAGTCTGTGAGAACAGTAATAAGTTTGCTAGATGAGCTACTTTCACTTGAATTCAGTAAAAATATCACTTATTCTAGGCTACTTAAGTTTCAAATCCTTTGTGGGAACAAAGGATTTGAAACTTAAGTTCAGTCTTCTTGAGATGTTGGCTTTATGTGGGAAGCACAAATCCAGGTTTTGTTGTTTTTTTACTTTAATGGTAAATTTTATGTGTCAATTTGCCTGGGCTAAGGAATGCCCAGATACCTAGTCAAACATGATTTCTGGTTGTGTCTGTGAGGTTGTTTCCCAAAAAGAGTAGCATCTGAATGTGTGGCCCATGTAACACAGCTGCCCCACCCCAATGTTAGGAGGCATTACCTAATCTGTTAGGATCTTTAGAAACTTCATCCGTCTACCCTCGGTGAACTGTAATACGAAATACTGATATCTGAGCAGGCGGTTGTGAAATTTTATCTCTGACAAATCAGCTATCAATTTTGCATAAGATACAATAGCTTTTTTGAGATAAAAACTCTATTAAAAATGCTCCAATATTTAAAGTAGGGGAAAAGCTATAAAAAAAGTCTCTTCATCTGCAAATCAGTTAATGTGATACATCACAGTAAAAAAAGGAAGGATAAAAGTCACATGATCTCACTAGAGTCATAATAAGCATCTGACAAAATTCAGCCTCCATTCATGATAAAAAAAAAAAAACAAACTCTCATCAAAATTGGTATAGAGGGAACATATCTCAACATAATAAAGGACGTTTATGACAAACCCACAGCTAACATCATACTCAGTGGTGAAAAGCTGAAAGCCTTTCCTCTAAAATCAGGAACAAGACAAGGATGCCCACTCTCGCCACTTCTATTTAACAGAGTTTTGAAAGTCAGCCAGAGCAGTCAGGTAAGAAAAAGAAATAAAATCAACCAAACTGGAAGGGAAGAAGTAAAACTGTCACTATTTGTAGATTATATGATTATATAGAAAAGCCTAAAGTCTCCACCAAAAATTTGTTGGAACTAGTAAATCAATTCAGTCAGGCTATAGCATACAAGATTAATATACAAAAATCTGTTGCTTTTCTATGCACTAACAATGAACCCTCAGAAAGAGAAAGCAGCACAACACTCCATTTAAAATTGCATCAAAAAAAAAAAATACTTAGGAATAAACTTAACCAGAGGTGAAAGACCTACACTCTGAAAACCAAAAAACGTTGATGAAAAAATTTGAAAATAATACAACAAAATGGAAAGATACCCTGTGTTCTTAAATATGAAGAATTAATATTGTTAAAATGTCCCTACTACCTTAGGCAATCTATAGTTTTAATGTAACCCCCATCAAAATACCCATGACATTTTTCACAGAACTAACAGAAATAATCCTAAAAATTATGTAGAACCAGGAAAGACCCCGGATTGCCAAAGCAATCAAAAAAAAAAAAAAAAAAAAAAAAAAAAAAAAGAACAAACCTGGGGTTATCATGCTACCTGACTTCTGGCTAAACTACAAAGCTACAGTGATCAAGACAATGACAATGTAGTACCGGTACAAAAACAGACACATAGATCAATGGAACAGACTCAGGAGCCAGAAATAAGCCTGTGCCCCAAGAGTCAATTAATCTGTGACAAAGGGGAAAAAGATAGTGTCTTCAATCAGTGGTGCTGGGATAACTGGACAACTACATGTAAAAGAATGAAATCAGAACATTTTCTTATATCATATACAAAAGTAAACTCAAAATGAATTAAAAATCTAAGATTTAAGACTGGAAGCCATAGAACTCCTGGAAGAGAACACAGAACAGTCTTTGACATAAATTGTAGCAGTATTTTCTTGGATCTCTCTTGTAAGGCACAGGAAACAAAAGCAAAAATAAATAAATGGACCTAATTAAACTTAAAGACTTTTGCAAAGCAAAAGAAAACATAAACAAAATGAAAAGACCACCTCCTGAATGGGAGAAAAATGTTTGCAAATGATATGACTGATAAAGGATTAATATCCAAATAGATAAACAGCTCACACAAGTCAATATCAAAAAAAACTGATTAAAAAGTGTGCAGAAGATCTGAACAGACATTTTTCCAAAGATGACATACAGATGACCAATAGGCACATAAAAAGATACTCAACATTGCTAATCATCAGAGAATTACAAATGAAAAGCACAATGAGATATCACCTCACACCTGTGAGAATGGCTATCATCAAAAAGACCACAAATAACAAACGCTGATGAGGATATGGAGAAAAGAGGACACTAGTACACTGTTGGTAGGAATGTTAATTGGTGCAGCCACTATGGAATACGACATAGAGGTTCCTTAAAAAATGAAAAATAAAACTACCATATAGTCCAGCAGTTCTACTCCTGGGTGTATATGTATCAGAAAGAAATCAAAACACTAATTTTAAAAGATACATGTAACCCAATGTTTATAGAGCATTATTTAAAATAGCCAAGATATGGAAACAGCCTAAGTGTCCATCAACAGATATAGATAAAGAAAATGTGTGTGTGTGTATAAATATAGACACACGTATATACACACACATACATGCATACGATGGCATATTACTCAATCATAAAAAAGAATGAAATTCTCCCCTGTGCAACAACATGGATGGACCTGGAGGGTATTATGCTTAGTGAAATGAGTCACACTCACAGTCACAGTCACAGTCTCTATGTTATCACTTACATGTGGAATATAAAAAATAAAACGAATATAACAAAACTGAAACAGACTCACCAGATTTAGAGAACAAACTAATGGTTACCAATGGGGAGAGGGAAGGGAGAGGGACAAATTAGAGGTAGGTTATTCAGAGCTACAAACTACTATGTATAAAATAAATAAGCTACAGCACAGGGAATGTAACCAGTACTTGGTAATAACTTTAAATAGAGTACAATCTATAAAAATATTAAATAACTCTGTTTTATACCAGAAACTGATATAATACTGTAAATCAACTGTACTTCAATTTTTAAAAAGCTTCTTAAGATTTTAGGGACCAAACCTTAGGATGTAGGTAATTATCACACAATTGTTCCATCAGAGGTTTTGTTGTCTCTTCAAAAGCTAGAACCCACTGTCTACAATGTTGTACTAGTACCCAAAGTAGTGTATTGTTTTGATTTTGGGTTTTTTTGATTTTTGTTTTCTTGTATTTTGTGGTAGGAAGTTGTTTTATCTGAAAAATGAGCTGATTGTAACACTCTGTGGCCTACAGCTGACAGTAGATGCAGTAAATATTAGACTTCAGTTGAGTAGTACTGCAGTTTGTTCGGTGAGGCCTTATGAACTTGAAGCAAAGAACTATAGCAAAGCTGAAATATCAATTTTGCAATGCTGTCAAGTTTCCAAGGACACCAGCGAGTCATCTACATTTTGAATCCTTGTAGATCCAATTGGTAGGACAAATTTCTCTGAGTTCTCCTGTAAGTGACTACTAAAAAGTGTAGGAAAGTCCTAAAACCCTTGAGGGACACTTTGACATAAATACTGGACTCCATTATAAACAATAATTTAGATCCTTCCCCTAGCAGAACAGAAAAATAAAGAGAGAAAAATTAGAACATAGATAAATTACAGACGAATACTTTGCAGACAGTGGTACCCAAGTCAGTAGTGAGAGTGGTTGCAGAATTGGGGAAACTACAGAGATTAATAGTAAGATTTTGTACAAATCTGTTTGGTGATTAATCATCATTATCAAATTTGCCTTCCTCTTTTGTTGGTAGTATAGTATTACAGATGAGGGTCTCATATAAGTTCTTCTTAATTTTTTATTACTTTGTTATCATTGTGTTCCTTTTAATTGAGATAGTGACAAAGGATATTGTTTTAAATACAACCGCAGGTTATTCTTTTGGTGAACTATTTTTCATTGTTCTGTATCTCGAATTAAATGAGTCTCATCATTCCCTAGGGCCCAAAGTGATGCAGTGATTTGCTCAGATCAGAGTGCTTTTCCAGCAAGGTGTGGGAGTGCCACTCTGGGTTGTAACCTTTTGTATTCAGAAGGCACATGGTTAACTAACGCAGGTGCCTTTTCCCCCAGAAGCCTCACAGACTTTCTATCCAGGGTATAGGTTGTGGTAGCCCGGAAGTTGCAAAGCAGGTCTCTCTCCAATAGATTTACAGGAAAATTAAGAAAAGTAACAAGGCATGTTTCTCAGAAAGAAGACGTATCTGTGTGGTAAAAGCAGAGGGAAAGGAAGAAAGAGAAAGCTGACCTGAAATACCAGCGACTTGTGTTGATCCATCATTAAAGGGAAAGTGAGGAATTTCTTAGGAAGCTCCAGGATGAGTAGCACCAGCATCACCAGTTCCCACCTTTGAGATTCCCTAAATCTGTTCATTTTAAAGACCCTTGTCAACCGCTCCCCAACCTTCTGGGCTTTTCTGATTCCCCTGTCCTTGCAATTCCTGCATCCTCCAGTGCATTTTTCTCCAACCCCCTTTCCAGTGTCCTGGCCTTTTGCAATAACATACAGCCTCCTTTCTTCCTTTCTTCCCTTTATAGTTTGACCAGAGTAAGGATTATTCCCTCTAGTAATGAGTTCTAACTAAGCAGCCAACATTGTACTCTTTAGTTTTTTTCTTCTTCATTCATATCTAGATTGTCCCAGAACTGAATAGCTCCTATTAAAATCTGAGTAACTGTCTGTTCTTGCCATTTTGGGGGCACAGGGAAAAGAAGCCTTTCAGTAAGCAGTATCAGGTGTCAAGAAAGGATTGGATTTACCCTAGAGGCCTGGCTAGCTTACCAGTGGCATTAGCTTCACTGGTGATCCGACTAGGAGGAGCTGACCCTGCTTACACTGAGACAAGAAAAAATATAAACTGTGTAGGAATTTGTTTTTCTTTCCTTCATTGATGTTTGTCAGCTGAACTCCTCACCTCATTTGTCTGCCTTCCTTGAAGGGACTGGTGCATCTTCTCTCCATCCTGCTGCCTTCATACGCGGCAGTCTTTAATTCAAGTTTGCTGTAACTTTCAGATTAGATCTCTTTACCTTGTCTGCTTTCCTAGCTTCCTGATGTGTGGATGATAAGGGACTCCTGGAGGTGGAATCTGAGATAGACCTAGAGACGCATAAATCTGTCATCAAAGAGAGAAGGTAATTCATTACTGGCTAAAGATACTATGTTCGCAACCCTCTTTGAAGGGAAATCCAACAATGAAGGGAACTACTCATCTGAAAGAGCATCATCTCCCCCTTCCAGTCCCTGATCAGTGTGCAGCCGGGAGGGATAAAGACTTGGGGGGAAGCAGAGGGAGCAGGGACAGCAGAGAAATTCTCTGTGAACTTTCCACTATAAATATTGCAATTATCATATGAAAATTTAGAATACAAACTTCAGGAAGATAAATAAGAACTGTACTTCTGGATAATTAAAGTAGTGCCTGAATAGTCTGAAAATTTAATAAATATTAAAATACACTTAAAATGAGCATTAATATCGTATCTCTGTAAAATGGAACTGAAACTTAGAAGTGGGTCATCTTTATCTAACAAGAAGAGATTAGTTGGCCTGTTGTGTTCAGTAATCCTTTCCCATAGAATAGTCATAAAAAAGTTTGATTTTTACTTTGTAAAAAAAAAAAAAAAAACCTGAAAAACTTCAATTTCTTCTACTTTGAAGGGAAGCTATCTTCTCTTGCATCTAAGTAAATTCACAAAGGATTCTGACTTGGGAGAAATTGTTTTGAAATATAGCTTACATTTTATTGGAAAGTTAAAGAATAGTGTTTTTCAGCTTAGAACATAAAGTGAAATTAAACAATGATTTTTCCGTGATTTTTTTGTTTAGCAATATTCTGTAAAGTTTAAAATGTGATAGAGATGAATAGGAAATACATATGTTTATTACAAAACTTTTTGAAAGAAAGGAAAATATCCAACTTATGCAGCAAAATGAAATTTATTTTAATTAAAATTGTAACAAATTACACTTTGTTTATTAGTTCATTGGAAACAGGAAGTTAAAGGAAAATAGCTTACAATTTTCAAACACAGTCCTGGGTTCCTTGTTTAAACAGGCAAAGGAATTATCAAACGAATAAAAATGAAAATACTGCATAATGCAACATTAAATGTGTTTATTTCAACCCAAATCATAAGAACTCTCCAAATGAAATCAGATCACTTGATTATAATTTTGGGTCCCAGAATGTTCCTGATAAAGAGGAATTCTTTCTAGACTACGCATTGCGTGTGATCTCTAAGTTAGCTTGATTCTGAATGTGACTCTCATATGTTCAAACCAAGAGATCTCTTGTCAGAGGAGGAATGGCCAAACTTTTATCAGTTTCAAAAACAGTATTGAGCAAATTTTTCAAAAATAGTCTATATATTTGGAGCCACTGTGCTGTTCTTCTGAGTTAAAACAAAAGCAAAATCACTCAATATCACTTATCAAATACCTTTTGCCTTTTACCTCAGGAGAAATAAAGGTAGTTTATTTGTTATAAAATAAAATTAAACAAAATCTTAATTTTAATACTAAACATGGTTCTTATGCTTAACTGTGCAGAGGTCTTAGACATAGAGATACCAAGACAGTGAAATGGTGGTACAAACTATTAAAATAAGAGTATTTTTAGGAAATACCTTCCTGAATCAGTGCAAAATAAAAATCTGCTCTATGCCAGGCTATATTCTGAATGTTCACAAGAAAATTTGCCATTCTTTAGGGAAAATATGTGATTCTTTTCTAACATAGCAATTGTCCATGTTAGTCAGAATGGCATTTGAACAGAATCCTGCTTTTACGGTGTTGTATACTTTTTCCTCTTTCACCCATTTGTCTTAGTACAGAGTCTTTCTTTTGGTAAATATACCAATGAATATTACTAGTAGAGGCAGTTTACTGTATATATATAAAATTCTATCTTAAAGGGTTTATTGCTCAATAAATTTTTATCGTATCAGAATGAATCATACAAATAATCTAACTATGAATCATCTTTTGTTAATAAAGTGCCTAAATTATTTAACAAATTGGGTAAGAGGTAAGCCAAGGATTGGGAAACTGATCTACTTCTTTAATTATTGAAGACAGTGTCCCCTGTACAAAATTCAGATTTCACTGTACTGAATTTTAGCATTAATAATACATAATGCTAGAGAAACTACACCGTTCTTTCTTTCTAAATAAGGAGTCTGTTTTAATAAGTGAGAGCTCTGGTTTTATGCTGGGAGCTTTTTTGTTTGGTTATTATGTTGCTGTTTGATTGTTTCTTCTCCTTATTTAAATATTTAATGAAAGTTTTATCCAGCTTGTGCTCTGAGGCTCTAAAGCAAAGGGCATAGTTTAAAATGTCTAATAAGTAAATAAATGTCAGAATATGAAAAAAAATGGGAAATTCCAAATATATTAAAAGCATTGTTTTAATAATAGAATAACAAATTCTGCTTTTCTCTTCAGATGATTAAGTTAAGAAATGAGATTTAGTAAGCTATAAAATCTTTTAAAAACTTGGCTGTGCAGTGCTAATTTTTATGTGACTATCTGTTGCCATGTCTTGTGCCTAGTAGTTCATAAATGATCAGTGATGTAAAACAGATCTTGCTAAGGATGCCTTCAATAAATTATCAAATATATCTCTGACATTTTTCATGTTGTCATACATTGTTGTATGTATTGAATCAAGAGAATGGGCAGGGCAGTCAAAAGTATTTTTATTACAAATGGGAGATTTCCAAGTTTTACTAATACCCATATATGTATTTACAACTAAATAAATATTATGGTGGCCTTTCTACAAAGTGTAATAAAATATTGTAATACAATGATAAATATTTGACTACTGGCAGTATTCAAAAGAATTTGAGGAAGAGTTCATGGAGAAAGAGTATATAAAAGATTATATTTAAAAGGAAACATATGCTACTTTAGACATAACTCTTAAGTGAGAGGAGTTTGAAGGATGCATTCATGTTTTATATATACATCTTCCACGTCAGAGTGAGAAGGAAGAAAAAACAATCAAAGATTAAGTATAGACATGCACATATTGAAATGATAGTCCCCATAGCTTGTGAGAATTCTAAAAAGTGGTCACTAAAACTGAAGAGGAACTGGCCCAAGGATCTCAATGTCTCCTTGACTATGAGTTTTAATATTTGAGAAAAACTTGGTGAAACTCATCATATAAAGAAATATAAAGAAAGCTTATATAGCATCAAATTTCTCTGAACATAGTCTCCAACACCCTGACTGAGCATTGGTTCTATTCTGTTGTAATGGTGTTCAGTCAACTAAGTTGGTATTGGTAAATTAACATAAAAATACTGAAATACTCACTGAAGTCACTGAAGATTAGATTATTAGAAAATATCTTAGAAGCTAAAAATTTGAGTCCCTGGTATATGTTATTTAATTCTTTTTATGTATTTAGTGAGTAACCAAATAATTACTAAAATATGATTGTTAATTTTACATTTTCCAGTAGTCTCAGACCCAGAGAGGTAGTTTGAACAGCTAGCTATGCAACAAATAGTCACTAGATATCATTATTTAATTCTGCATCAGAAGCACTCAATCGGTGTGCAAATGCCATGACTGAGCAGTAGCACTCTTAAGGTGTTACTAATGTTGTTTAGTCACAAACTATTGATTGATTGATTATGTTTTTAGAATTAGACTAAAGCTAAGGATACTCTCAAAAAATTAACTAAAAATATATATAAAGAGCATTTTCATATAATCTCAGAAATTGCCTAGAGACATTCAGTTCCATTCATAGATATCGTCTCAGAATCCATGTATATTAAAAATTCCTGTTCCATTTCAAAGGAAAAAAATGGAATTTTTTTACCTGTATTTATGCACATAATCCCTAGACCAGTGATATTTCATGTAGGCTCCATTAAATAAATAGCTTAATGTAAAATCTCGGTAATTATATTTTTAAATTCATGCATATAATTCTGTACTGAAATATTATATATATTATAGAATAGCTGTATATAAAAATCATAATTTTAAATTATGAGATATAAATATATTTTTTAATATTTTGTTCTGTGAATAAGTATACTTTGAAATACTTAAAAGTATTTTCATTCTCTGTTAGACACCCCTTTTATAGGTTAGGAAACAAATATTGCAACTTGTACATTATAAATATTTCTATTATTTGCAAAATATTTTGCAGTATTTAATTAAAAACCTTTGTACATGCACATTATTACTATGAATTTTTATCATGGGAACCACATATTATTTTATTTTAATACTAAATTTTCTTCCTTGTTTAGTTAATTAAAGTTGATTAGTTGTCCAAGAAGATGTTCATTTGGGAAATTTATATTTGAAAGAGTATGGTTGTAGACCATTGCGGAAGGACAAAATTCCTGAATTTTGATCAAGTAAAGCTTTCTAAAGCTATCTTCTTTCACAGATACAATACAAACTGCTCATTTTGTAAATTTAAGTGCAGTTGAGTTCAGCAAACATTTTATTTTCTTGATTCTTTTGCAGTGTTGAACATATGGAGATGGGTATGATATGGTCCTACGAGTGTCTTTTAGTCTAGTGACAGAACAGCTTTACTGTTGTTTTTATATTTTTCAGATGAATGGATCAATAGATAAGACATTATTGTTTATGCATCTCTTTCTTATGATGTGACTTCACTTCATCACATTTATTTGAACTCCACCAAATAGCTAGTATTTGATCAAAAGTTCTCTGTTTAAATAATCCAAGCCCTGTCTCCCTTGCTAGAGCAAGACATTACACTAAAGGTCCATAGTTAGAATTTAAATTCAGTCTTATATTGTGTGGGAATAACAGTCATAAAAATTTCCCCTAGTCTTAGTCATGCCCTCTCTTAAAAATTCAAGTCAGTTCAGTTTTGCCATATAGCAGTCTTTTAAATAGTTGAAGACTTATGTCTCCATGTATTGTTTTTTTTAATTAGCTTCAAAATCTTATTAGCTATTCTCACTTTCAAATTGTCTTATATGATGCATGTTGAGATCTGAAGACTCCTCATAAAGTATTTGCCTTATTCCTAATTCTAGTTCTAAATATTTGAGAAATAAAACAGATTAAATATGGAAGCAAAAATGTCTCTTTTATTACTAATAGAGGGAAGTCAGACAACCTTGTTTACCAGAAGAATCAAATCCATCTGCTGGCTGAACTCTGGTGAAGTGACCCCAACAAACTCTGGCAGAGCAAATCTAGAGGAGTCCAGTGGACAGGGGCAGTCAGCGCAGTGTCAAATGAGACAAAAATAATTAAGTGTTTGGAACTAAAATGAGAATATACTACACGTATTCAACACTTACCACTACTCTCCTCACATCCTCCTGCTGCATCCAAGATGAATCTTGGGAAAACTTTGAGAGAGGTTGAAACTGGGGGACTAGCTGGTAAGAGTGTACTAAGAAACTGTGCAGTTCTGAAAAGCCAGTAAAGTTTTTGACAGTAATAACTCTAGTAGTAGGTACATGCTGAGAAATTTATTACATAGTACAAGAGTTCAATTAACTGGGATACAGCCAGTAGGGGTTAGAAGACGATGCTAGCTAAAGATTGTGCTAGTTGGAAGCCTTTTAGAAAGGGGGAATAGAGGAGAAACTGTGTATGCTGACGTTTTCTGTCTGGGTATCTGAACACGTGTATCTCTTGGAACTTATACAATAACCCATTATTAGCTAGGAGATACCAAAGCCAAAGACATAACTATGTTTGTCTTTAAAACCAGTGAATTGATATAGAGTCACTGCATTATACTGGCATGTCATCTATGTAGACAGTAATTTTATCATATTAAGAAAAAGTTGCTATGTATCATATTAAGAAAAAGTTTATAAACAATGCTCATGAAATTACCAATTATACGTTTATCTTTACTAACATCCCCACTTAACATGTGAAAACAATACATGTTGGTAAGAAAGTTGGCCTTTGGGAGTGAGTCAGCCTAGAGTTACTAATTCTAGGTTGGTCATAAACCATGTCATCTTGCATGAGAATGCTGAGTTCCTCAAACTTGGTTCCCCTCAATTCATAGTCATGTTGTAAAAGTTGACTGTTATATAAAGCGTGTTTAGCATAATGCCTACTTAGCACATGATACATGTGAAATATTAGATTGAATGCTTTAGATGGTAATGATATGAAATCAAGGTAAAGTGCCCGTTGGGAATTAGAATATAAACTACTAGAATTTTATTTTATTGCCCTCTGTATCTCTCGTAATACACTGTACATTCAAAACAAAATTTTAAATGATTATAAAATAATAAATCACATGGATTATATTACATAATGTTAATAAAAACTAAGAAAAGAGAAAAACTCAGTTTTTGGTTTTCTAAATATACACAAGTATTTTTTTGAAGTATACCAAATAAAATGGAGCCTAACAAAAAAGTCATATTTTATTATTCTTAATACTATAACAACTGTTTCAATATAAGTAAAAATGTACTACAATCATAAACTACATAGATATAGTTTGCATTGTTTTTATATCCTAAGAGAAATAAGTTTATGATTATAAGATGAAATAAGGAGAAAAAAACATAGAAGTTGGCAGAAAGTGTTTGCATATACCTTTTAAATCTTTTATTGTCAGCACTTTGGAATCCAGCTGTTATTGTATTCTGTGAAAAATCAACTTTGCTTTCCCATATAAACTAATTTCCAAAAGAGAAATCCATATATCATGCTATTATCCCTCTGAAAAAATCGGATTATAAACCAGCCAACAGTTAAACCAAAGCTTATGGTTATTTTCTCTTCACTTACTGCTGTAGATTTGAAAACTACATAAAGCCTGTATACTTAGAACCTATTCAAATTGAAAAAAAAAATAGAAATTTGGAATCCATGTTACCTGCAAATGTAATTGACTTATCTCTGATATTAGAAAAAAAATCTTCATATTGAAAATAGCATCTCTTTTAAGAATGGTGTGCATATGTGTGTGTGCACATGCGTGTCTGTGTGCTGTTTTATATTTGAAATGGGAAAAGATTAATAACAATGCATTGATGTATGGCTGCCCCATATAAGCTTTCTCCCACAGTTTACTAACATAACTCAGTTATTTCCTGCACACAGACCTTTATTGCAGTCATTTCCCACATTTGTTGACTTCTTGCTGTGAAAATAATACATGAACAAAGCATAATCTCTAGCAATCATATCTGATAAAATAATGTTAGAAAATTCTTTTAAGTATTTTCTCCCTACAAAAACAGCCCAATGGCATCACACTACATATTAAACACTATAATAACTGAGACTATTTTTTAATTTCTCATTTTTTTGACCACAGTGCGTTTGTAATAACCCTTGGCTAAGTAATCTGATGAAGTTTTAATCCAGCTCTGATTAGTCAGGACCACATTAAAACTATTATCATCAGCATGTTAGTCCTAATTGCAGAATAAAGTGTCTCTGATGGTAAACCATTGTCTTCATCCCTTTTTCTTTACCCAGCTCCTCCTTCCATTTACATAAACATTGTCATAAAAAAGGACAGGAGTCATACTCCATTCTTCATTTCTGGTTTTGTTACCACTCTTGTTTATCACTAATAATCCCAGTTATACTTAGAAGAATGTGTGAGTGTATATGTGTGTGCATGTGTGTGTGTGTGTGTATATATATATATAATTATCAAAATACATGTTTGCATGAGTGTGTGTGTGTGTATGCCACTTTTCAAAGAAAACACTAGCTGCCTGAGACTTATGCATTCAGTGTTTCTGCTTCTCATTATCAGTCATGTTTTCACTTGGGAAATTTCACTGCTTTTAATGTTATCTTTTCTTTGGCACCGCCTCTCAGTTGATGTGTGTGATTCCCTGCTCCGCATTTAATACAGAATCCACATAGTTCACAAACCAGTCATTGGTTCATCCATCTTTTCCTTTGGTCTTTTGCACTCAAAGTTCTCCTCTTGTACTACTTTGTCTGAATTCATGACTTACACCATGAAGTTTGAGAAACATGCACTGAGAACAAGAATAGGTAATTATATTCTGTCCTTGAGAAATAGTTTTTACAGCATTAGACATTAATATTTCATGGATGTATTTCAATATGATTTTACAGTGTTTGTTTAAGCAGTATAATAAAAGCAAACCAACTTGGCTATAGTGGTAGAGAGGTATTTCTTTAGAAATTTTTTGTTGTTGTTCTTTGCTTTGTGTCTTAAGGTATATCAAATGACTATTAACATGTATTCAGATTGGATTTATTTATTTAACTGCTCTTATGGTCCTCAAGCCTGGAGTATCAGGTATTCTGTTAAAAAACACCCTTTTTTGGCACAAAAATTTATTTCAAGGCAGGAACTTCTATTTCTGCATAAAACCTCTCTAATTTGTTCTTCCTTGTCTGCCTCAGAGGAATTTCTGTGTCCCCCTACAACTTTGGATCTGCTTCACAGCTTTACTTTTTTCCAAGCGAGGCCTCTCGAATGACCCACTGATCTCCAGACATTACAGCCAAAGACAAGGACAGCCTGGTTCTCTGCCCCATAGCCCAGGCCATAGTATCTAGATTCATACTGTTGGATAGGGGTGTGTGTGTGTCTGGGCATGTGCAAGAGGAGATTTTTAAAATATATTCACAGCATGACAATATTTGCAGATAACTAAGTCAGCCACTTGGCTGTTATCATCATAAAGATCGGGCTGATCTCAGAACTGAATAAAGTAACTGGATAATTGTCTTTTGAATGCTTGTACATTTTGACGTCCTTCTGAGTTCTCACTTTTGACCTTATCTGTTATCAGTCTATATGTGCTTTCTTAGTGATCTTACCCCACCAGATTTGCTGGCAAAAAAAATGTCATTTGTAATAGTGGGTCACAAATCAGTCCCTCCTAACTGCGTTACTGAATGTCACATGATAAAAAAGCCAACTTTAATTAAGCAATCACTATATACCAAGCATTGTCCTAAGAGCCTTTCATGTTTTTACTAATTTGTCCCTCAAAGGAAATGTATGAGGGAGGTACCGTTTTTATCCCCTTTAGAGAGGGAAATTTGAGCATTCGTGTTACATATATGAAACCTGCAAAAATTTTTCTATCCCTTTTAACCCACTTTTAATGTGAAATGCTTCAGAAATAGTGTGTTGAATCAACGACATACCTTGAAAGTATTTCAAATACAGTGGAATTCTGACATGGAATAAGTTTCTATGTAAGTGTGGTCCAGTGTTTATATCATATGAATGACCCCTTTCCCTTTCAACATATTACATGGACAAATCAAACAAAAGCAAGAATTTGAAACCGAAGGTATTTTTGTAATCAGAGATATAGAACTCATGTGTATTCCAGATGTTATTCATTTGACATGTCCTTAGAGAAACAAATTAAGAGTGTCATTTTCATCCTTAATTCCTCCACCCAGAGATAACAAGGATATGAACTTACTCTATATTTTTACTCTATTTTAACATATGTTTGTTCCTATGTATATGTAACATATGTATGTATAAATATGTGCATTGTATTTTATAGCTGCACAGTGTTCAATGGTAGAGATATACTCTGGTATATTCAATTATTTAGATTTGGACCTGTGTCAGTTAGCTTTTGGTGAGTAATGAATACACCACAAGTTAGTGGCTTAAAAAAAAATGGTCATTTAGTATTTTGCATAGATCTATAATTAAGTCAGGTGGTTCTGCTAATTTAGACCAGAATTGACTCACATTGGGTAGGCTTGCTCATGTGTCTGTGGTGACCTGATTGGTTGGCTCTGGACTGGCTGATCTGAAACAGCTGAAAAAATGCACCTTTGTTCCATGTGATCTCTAGTCCTTCAGCAGACTACCTCAGGCTTGTTTTCATGGTTGTGACAAAAATCGGAGAGGGAGTTATCTCAAGCAAATGTTTAGGGAGAAAGTAGAGGATCAAGAGTGATGACAGAAACACACAGGTGCTTTCTTCGATGTGTACTTCCGTGAAATTTGCTGTTGCCCCATTAGTAAAAGCAAGTCAAATATATAAGCACAGACTTAGTACAAGGGGTGCTACTTTCCCAAAGAGCATGTATACAGAGAGGTATGAATATTGAAAACGCTGATGAAATTTACAGAAAATTTTTTTTATTATTTCAGATGTTTTTCTAAAATACACAGTACTACAGAGAATATCCTTTAGCCAATCTTCTTATATTTATAGCTTGATAAAATAGTTTTACTTTTAGCTCTGGAAGATTCAGTGCTGAATATGTTATGTATCTTGAGTTTGTCAAATCACAAATAACAAATTCTAAGAGCTACAGAATGAACTTTAAAACAAACGAACAAACAAAAATAACACAGTGTTGCTTGCTCTGAATCATGAGCTGTTAAGATGTTGAAAAGTACTACAAACAGGATATGATTTTTTTTTTTTTACCTGTAGCCACAGGATGCGGAAAAACAGCTTAAGAAATGCTAAGAATCAATGATGTGTGAAATGTTGACATTTTCAGTATTTTGGTTCACACTGCTACATTGTTTGGAAGATGATTGCCTCCAGGATAGAATCCCCATCATTTTATGTCAAACTTGAAAAATATTAAGTACAACACTGGATATCATCCTTACAAAATACACACACTGCCTCGTCAGGCAATCAGCTCCTCTGAGCTTAAAAATGGTTTACCCTACTTCCTTACCAAGAATTCTAACAGCTATATATATTCATACTATATTTGAGGCCTTATAAGAAAATTTGTCCTTGAGAGCATGAATGGGTAAAATCATTCAAACACCCCAGCTCAGTGTGTATAACTTTGACTCTTTTCATTAAATCTGTGTCTGGAATGCTGATAGAAACATTGGCTGTAGATTACCTTTCACCTTCCATGGGGAAGCTTTGTCGTGCTACAACCTGAGCAACGTGTGTATGATAAATAAGGAAGGGTTGCATTAGTGTAATGGAAGTTTAAAATCTACTGCAAGTTAAGTTAAAAGACTCATGAGTATCTAAATAAAGTTATATACATGAAATTTCTTTTTATATATGAATTGTCAACTGAAGAAAACATACAACCTAAAAGTTGGGAGTTAAGTTTTATCTGGGGACCTTACTGCAAACTATAGCCCAGGAGACAGCTTCTCAGATGGCTCCGAGAAACTGCTCGTAAGAGATAAGGGAGGATCCAGGATACAAAGAGTTTTTGCTGAGAAAACGAAACAAAATCGTGCAGTTGCAACAAAAGGTTACTGCTAATGACAAAGCAGACATCTTAAGTTAATGATTTTAGTACTTTTCTTTGTATGGGACGATCGCAGAATCTGGGCTTACTGAAATTTTATTCCTTAAATATGCACCTTAATTATGTAGAGCCAGTATCCAAAGAATGTAAGGTTTCCCGTTTTCTCTCTCCTGAATTCCACTCAGGGCAGGGGCGGGCAGCTGCAAGTGGCTGATGGCTTGATCCTTGTAGAACTGGATTGGCAGACAACATTCCCTGTCCAAAAAAGTCATAAATAACCAAAAGCAGTGATATTTCTCAGAAGTGAAGGTGACTCTAAAACAAGGGCTAGAATATCCCATCTTTGCTTATAAGGGATCATTTGTCCAAGGGAAAGTTTTAGTCAAGTTTGTCTCATAGAAGTGCAATCCCAACAGTGATATTCGGTAAATACCATGATGCTTCCTGCTGTGAAACAAGGCAGCAAGCCCCAAATGGAGCTGCTTATGCTAAAGTCCACATCACCAGAGACTTAATACAGTTTATGCTCTTGAAGAATTGGAATCTTAAATCCATCAGGAATTACCTGATTTGCGTTAGTTGGGTAATCTGCCTGATAGATCCCTGCCATCTCCTAGATAGCCAATCCACTATTTTTGCCAAGTATAATCTTCTTGTTTTTGCTCCCTTCTGCCTTTAATAGTGTTTCATTTTGATGGCTCTTTGCAGCTCCTTTCCGCTTGTAGATTGGATGCTGCCTGATTCATGAATTGTTTAATAAAGACAGTAGGATCTTTAAAATTCATTCAGTTGAATTTTGTTCGTTAACACTGCTCATCATCTAAAGTTGTGTGTCCCAATTCATAGTTCCAGGATACATTTATTGGACTTGTGACCGCCATCATTTCCATTCTTCAGTTGTGGTCACAGGTTTTTTGTTGTTGTTGTTTTATCTCAGGCCACTAAAATAAATAGCATTCTAAATTATAGACAGACCCTCATTTAGTTTAGTTTACACATTTAAATCTAGTCTCCTATTAGGGCAGTTCTTATTTTGAGTGCAGAAGTAGAAGAGAGTTGTCATGATCCTTTCCTAAACTTATTTCTCTATGTGCTGTATCTTTAATGGACCTGTATTTTATCTTTACCTTGAAAGAGCATCCAACTTCCTTATACTTTTCTTAAATTAACCAAAATACCCAGTTTCTAGTATGATCAGAGATCAGTTGTTACCCCAAACAACTAATATCCTCCCACACATCTTAAAAAAACAAGTAAAAAACTCATAAAAGATCATGACTAGAGAAAATACTGGCAGTTTTCAATCACACGTCATAATAGATATGTTAACTAATTATTCATGAAATGAATGGACAACTACTATGTGTAAAATATTTTGATAAGTTCTAAGAAAAATAAAAGAAAATAGCATGTGCATGATCCATGCCATTGAGAGGTTCTTAATATAATAGCTTCCTATGTTGTAATTCCGTAATCAAATCCGATTTCAATCAAATCAAATCCAGTTAATATGGCAAAGTAATGTAGAAATTATTTGTAGTTATAGGTTTTAATAAATGATTCATGGTAATATTTAGACTAACATTTTAACTAAGCAAATACATAATTCATATAATTAAAATATATTAAATATAGAAATAGTTATATGCAGTATGTTAAAATATATTAAATATATATTATGTATGTGTATGTTTTATATATATATACACATGTGGAGTGTATAATTAAAAACAAGAGTATGTAATTCTTTACTGGTCTTAAAAATGCACTATTATCAGCAATTTGCTGTAAGTATCATTCAGTATATGGAACACCACACATAAAGTTATCAGTGATCCTATTTCTTACCTGAGTGCTAATCATGGTTTTAACTTTTTAAATTAACACAATCAGCCTAACAAACATATCTGCTTATAACATACTCTCTTTGGCAGTATGCATCTGCATAAAACAAAAAGGTCCATACACATTTTAAGTACCGTTTGGGGTATGGACCAGTAACCTCTTTATGTGACTCTTTCACAAAAGAACCAGTATAGGCTTAGTTTGTTCCTTTTCTGGCTCCTTGAGGTGTGAAGTTAGGTTATTTGAGATCTTTCTTCTTTTTAAACACAGGCATTTATGGCAAGAAACTTACCTCTAAGTAACGTCCTTTGCCACATCCTGTAAGTTTGGTTATATTTTATTTTCATTTTTGTTTATATCGTGGTATTTTCTAATTCCCTTTTGATTTCTTCTTTGACCCAATCATTGTTCATTTGTGCATTGTTTAATTCCCACATAAGGAAAAAGCTTTGTAACATTGGTCTTGGCAATGATTTCATGGATATGACACCAAAAGCACAGACCACAAAAACAAAAATTAACAAATGGGACTACATTAAACTAAAAAGCTTTTAGAAAATTAAAAGGTAGCCTTTAAAATGGGAGAAGATATTTGCAAACTGTATATCTAATAAGTGGTTAGTACTCAAAATATATAAGAAGAAACCCTATTACTCACTAGCAGAAAAATGAAAATCCTAATTAAAAAATGGCCTAAGGATTTGAATAGACATTTCTCCACAGAAGAAATATAAGTGGCCAACAGACACATGGAAAGGTGCTAATGTCACTAGTCATCAGGGAAATGTAAATCAAATCCACAATGAGATATCACCTCACAGGATACTTGTCAGAATAACAATTGTCCAAAAACAAGACAAGAAGTATTGACAAGGATGTGAAGAAATTGGAATTTTTGCACACTGTTGGTGGGAATGTGAAATAGGAGAGATACTTTAGAAAACATGAAATTTCTCAGAAACTTAAAGCTAGAACTATCATATGATCCAGTAACCCCAATTCTGGGTATACATCCAACAAAACTGCAGTCAGAAACTCACATAGGTATCTGCACACTCATGTTCACTGTAGCACTATTAACAATAATGAAGATATGGAAACCTAAATGTCCATTGACAGGTAAATGGATAAAGAACATGTGGTAAACACATACAGTGGAATATTATGTAGCTTTAAAAAAGAAGGAAATTCTGCCATGTGCAACAGAATGGATAAACATGGAGGACATTATTACTAAGTGGAATAGGCCAGTCACAGAAGGACAAATACTGCCTGATTCCACTTATGTAACAGTCCAACTCATAGAAGCAGTGAGCAGAGTGGTGATTGCCAAGGGCTGGAGAGAGAGGAAAATGGGTAATAGTTGTTTAATGGGTATAAAGTTTCAGTTATGCAAGATGAATAAGTTCTAGAGATTGGGTGTTTAACATAGTGCCTAGTTAATAATACTATACTGTAAAATCTGTTGATCGTATATACTATTATAATGGTAATTCTTCTCATTATGTATATTTTAAAAGTCTCCTGTTTTTGCTAAAAAAAAACAACACTATTATAAATATGTTTAAATACAATGCTTTGACTGTAACAGTAAGGTCCTAAAACTGGAAAGTCAAAAAGTAAATGTATTTCCAATTGTAATAGATAGTATCAGATTTCTCTCCAAAAATGACAAGGTAATTGGCCAATCCCCTGGCACACATGAGTGCTATATCTTGTACTTAGTGCTAGTAATTAATTTTCTTTGTAAATATTTTGCTACCTAATGGTCATTAATAATATATAATATCACAGTTAATTTAATTTGAAATCCTAGTTACTAGTGAAGTAGATAATATACTTTTGGACTTCACTGGTAAATTGTTTCTTCATATATTTTGATAAAATATAGTATTTTTCAGTTTGTAGGAACTTTCTGGCTATCATTTTGTTGTAGCACTTTTTTTCTAATGTTTTCTCAAAATACTAGGTGGTTCTGGCTTTGTTATTTATTTCCAGATGCAAGAGTCATTGATGTTTATTAAATTAACATCTCTTTTCCATAGAGTAGAAATAGTCCTTATTGCTTTACATTAATTCTTTAGATAAAGATGAATCAATTTTTACATCTTTATATTTTTTATGTTAATATTCAAAGGATCAACATTTTTACAATATTAAGTATCCTAGTAGAAATATTTTATGCCTTACCTTGGTCGTCTTATTTTACATCTTTAATAATACTGTGATTTTCCTCGTATAACATCTGTACATTCTTGTTATATAGATTCCTATATCTTTCATAGCTTTTGTATCTATTTTCTGTAGAATAGCTTTACATTTTCTTTTGAAACCAGTTATTATACATTAATTGAGATAATTATTTTACTGTATTTATTTTTTCATCTTTAATTGTCTTAATAGCACTAGGAATTTTACAAGTTATTCTTGTTCTTATCATGTACAATGATATCATTCATAAATCATAATGATTTGATTCTTCCAGTAATTCCACAAACTATTATCTTTTCCTATTACATTGATTTTAGCTTTCTCCCACAAGAGCTCCCAGTATTTGAGATAGCTGGAATGTTTTTATCTTTTTGGAATTTTGATAGAAATTGCTTTAATGTTTTGCTATCTAGTATAAAATTCCCTGTTTATTTTTGGCTGATAGCCTTTAATATATTTATATATTTTCCTTCTGTTGCCATATTCCACTAGTTTTCCTACGCTGTTATAATATTCAGAATAGAAGTCTATAGAGCTCAATCTGCCAAATTTGCATAATTAGTTAACCTTATGCATTCATTTTTTTGACTAGAATTCCTAATTTTGCAGCAAGACTGCTGTGTAAAGTAGGTGAAATATGCAACATTGCATTTAGGCCTGGAAAGTTAATAGGAGGGAGCAATTGTAATTGTTAAATAGAAGTTGGTCACAAAGCATTGCATTTATCATGCATTGGAATTACAACTGCTCCACAAACTAATCAGAGATAAAGTTCTTTCTACCTAATTAGATGACCCGTAAGGAGAGTCATGAGTCCTTCTTTATCCTGGAGTGCAAATATATGGAATGTCAGAAACATGAGAGAGATTTCTGTAATAGCTCTTACTTTTAAATAACTTGTTGAATAAATACAGTAGTAAAAAATTTACACACTTATAATTTCCTTAGTTACTGCATTACTTGTAATACTAATTATATGTTTATTTTATATATATATATATATATATATATATATATATATATATATATATACACACACACACACACACACATACAGAATTAGCTTGTTCACTAAATGTTTCATAAATGTATATCTTTTCCTCTTACCTGATTTTAAACCAACATAATGTCATTGATTTTATATTCAACTTAACGTACTGGGCATACTCTAACTATGATATGTTTAAGTGTTAATTCATTTGATGCTTTTTCTGGCAGTAGGTGGGTGGCAGTGCATAAAGCCAGAAGGAAAAATACTGTTTCTGTTACTGGGTATGTTGGTGATTTTTTAAAGTACAAAATAGGTTAGCTATATGATAGAATTCTCCACTTTAAATGGTGATTCTCCACTTAACAACATGAATTTTCTCTGTTTGGCTTTAATATAGAACTTACCCATGCAAAAGACATTCATTTGCTTATACATTCTTACCAACTTTAAAGTAATCCTTGTACTGTATAAAGTGAGGTAGATAATAGGTTTATTTTCATACTCAGTCATTTGTCTAAAGAGATGACTGCATTGGATAACTGCAAAGTGTTTATTATTTGGGACAAAAAGAAGGATTGAACATAAAGTTTAGTTATAAATTATTGCAGATATTTCAGTGGACTCACATTATGCAAATTTCAAGTTCATTTGGTTGCGGCAACAGACTAGGAAATCTGTATAATTCCAAACAAAAATCAAATAAATCTGAGTAATGCCACTTAATGTCACTCATTGACCAGAACTTTTCCAACAGTTATAAGTAAGTTTAGTATAGAATATTCCATGTTATTGCTTAGCAACCATAACAATTAATTCATAGAGGGCTGCCACATGCTATCTTGTACCTAAATTAGGTGCAGCATGACCCCAAACTGCCTGTTCTCATAACAATTTTTAAGTTATTTTAAGCTCAAACTCCCATGCACATATCCACAAAATAATAACCCTACCTTGATGCTGAATCATGTTGAAAATTGTTTATTTTATTTCATCAAACTTAGAAGGAATCATAAATTCTGTTCAATAAAAGGAGACTGTTAAGAATGTGGATTCACATGCCAGGTGGATATAGTAATAAATTTGACAACTAGAATTACTATAATAAAATGAATAGATTTTACTGGCAGTGCAAGACTATTGTACTAATATATAAAACACAAGTGCTGTAAAATATATTTAATGATATGCACATAAATTTCCCAAAGTATGTCATCCCCATCCAGGGTCTTGCACTATTTGCTAATCACAAATGTTAACATAAATTAATAGTATATTAAACAGACTTTTAATGAAAATACAAAGTTATGTAGCATCATCCAAGTATACTCAAAATATCTGAGTAACCAGTGCATATCTGTGAAATTCCTGGTTTTAAAATAGACACAGTGAAGATGAAGCTTACTTTTCATGTATAATTATGTTATTGAGAACTTGAGTGCTCTCTGGATTTTCATTTTTTTTTATAAAACTATTCTCTAGGAGATGGGTTTGATCTAGAAAATCAGATCTAAGATGATATCTTCCTTCAGCAAGAGAAAGGTTAATCTTGGACTTTTAGTTCAGCTTTGACAAATAAAGAGCTTGAAAACAGTCACTCAAGATCTTACAAAAAGAAAAAATTTGTACAAATTGAAAATCAGTGACTTTTGAGAACTCAGGTTTCAAGGCAAACTATAACCCAGAATCTGTAAACACAGTGGTATCAAGAGAGTCCCAGCTGAACTTTACTCACTTGGAGCAGAAGCCCCTGAAGCCATCAAATGAGAGAAATATTTAAATGGTAATTTTGATGAGTTGCTGGAGGCTGAGGAAACATCAGTAATTACAGTCTTATAAGGGTCCCTACACTTTCATGTGCTGACCTCCAGAACTCCGTCAGCTTCTTATGGGAGGGATCCAAGAAATAACCCTTTATGACCTTGCCAGTGGAAGAAGAGTAATCATTGTGTAACGTTCCCAGAGCCTTCTCCGCTAACAGAGATCTACTCTCCAGTGGATAATCAATCAGTGCAATCCACCATATCCAATACTTCAGAGAAAAAAAGAAGTCTTGTGATTCTATCAAGTGATGCAAAAAAGTATTTGACCAAAAAAAAACCCCCAAAACAATAACCACCACCACAACCTACCTATTTATGGTCAAAGAAAAATATCTATCAAACTGGGGATAGAAATAAATTCCTTAATTTGATAAAGAACATCTACAAAATCTGTAGTTAAGATCATAATATTGAGAATGGACACGTTAGAAGACAATTTGTCATTTCTTTGAAAGCTGAAATAGTCTTACCATGTGATCATGCATTCACATTCCTGAATATTTAGACAACTATTTGGAACATCATGCCCAGGCAAGGTTTTCTCTTTGGCGATGTGGTTTACAGATAAGCTAGGAGGGCAGCCTAGAATGATCCATATGGTATTATACTGAGAGTTGGAAACATCTTATGAATTCATGTTTTACTTAATATAGATTCAGTTGTTTACATATAGAATACTTATACATATGTGTCTATACATAGGCTAGTTTACCACATGTATTCTCTTGCCCTGTCAGCAAAGAAGGCCTAAAATCAAAGAATTTGGCAGCAACAAGCACACATGGTGTCCACATCTTGGTTTCTAATACTGTTTTTCAGTATGAAAGATCAGGTCTCCTTAGCAGAATAACTAATTGTAGGACCAGGGCATGAAATATAAAGGATGAGCTTGGAACATCTTACAGTGCCAGAAAACAAAAAAGTATTTAAAAATAAAGAAGTAAATGAAAAGTACCTCAGACTAATCATCTATACATAAGACTTCTCCATAATTTTGTGAAGATACACAACCCTCAAGAAGTGAAGCATAACTTCTCACTCTTCAGATATGGATTGTGCATTATGACATACAACAGTGTGCTTGTGCTTGTGTTTATGACTGTGTTGCCTGAAATAGGATGGACCCAGCTAGCATGCTTTAACTCTGGAGTCTCTGTTCTGCATGACTTACGTCCATTTTCTGGGATTAGTAAGCTACCCTGGCATGTTCTTTTAGAAATAGCTGAAAGGCAAGGAGGGATCAAGTGGAAATATACAAAGTCTGTTAAAGTGTCACACTGTCACTTAACAGCTCACGCTATTGACTTAAGCCAGTCTTAGGACTGAATTCAAAGTAAGGAGTGGGAAAATGTAAATCATTCCCTTAGTGGGATCTTTAAAGTTACGTTCCTGAAGATGTGTAGCAGAGTGAAGAAATGGGCCATTGATACAGAAGACCCCAGGGTGAAAACCATGTATACTGTTTACTTTCCCTCCTGTAATAAATAATAAGAAAACAGATCAACACATATGATTTAGATGGATTTAGATATTGGACAGCATGGATCCAAAGAACTGGGATCTCTGATAGAAACAGCTGTTGTGAGCCTATGATCATTATTGGTGTTTGCCAGGTCGCACATTCTCCCATAGAGCACAAATAGCAGGAAACAAGCCCCAGAGAATGGTCTCCCTGAAATGAGATAGAGATTATAGTTCAGTAAAGTTGAAGCAGTTGAAATTTGTGGAGCAGGGTAGTAAATAGAAAGGATCTACATAGACAAACAGACCCAGATTTCTGAACGGTACATGCAAAGGAGACTGAGTAAGGAATTACTGGAGTACTATATTCAATTAGCTATATGATATACATGATGACACCATGGTTGAAAAAAAAATCTTAATTAAGAACCTTTATATGCATGTGTGTACGCACACACGCATGTGCACACACACGCACACACACACGCACATACATACACACACACACTCTCACTCATTCACTCTCTCTGCAGGTCCAGATGTATTAACTGAGTAATTCTACCAAACATTTAAGGAGAAAATTGTACCAATCCTATTAAAGCTCTATCACATAATGGAAGGGAAGGGAACATTTTCCAACTTTTATGTAAATACCAAACACAAAGATTACAAGAAAAGAAGCTACAAATCAATAAGTGTTAGGCCCTTGTACCTAAAAAATCTTTAACAGATTAGCCAAAACAAATCCAGCAAGATGTAAAAATTATCATAGTTTATGACCAAATGGGGTTTATCCAGGAATGCAAGACTGGTGTAAAATTAAGCATCAAGCAGTGTTATTCACCATATTAACAGAGTTAAAAGAGATAAGGCATATGATCACCTGAATAGATGCAGAAAATTGTATAAAAACTCCCAACGCCTATTCATGCATGATTCTTCCTTTCTTGGCTTTCTGAAAATCCCACACTTCCACAAAACTATTTTATTAATCCATTTGTCATCAAATACTGTGTAAGGCTATTTATAATCTATATAATACTTGTGTGACCAAACCTACCTTTTTACCACACAACTGATTACTGTTAATATTGAGAATATTTTATGTTTCCTACCTTTTTATGTTTGATTCTTAGAAGCTTTTTGTCTTATTCTAATTACTTGTTGCAAGTCTTTCTCCTGCATGTCAACACCTTTTGCATGCAATATATTCCACATACTTTCAAATGGTTCATAACTTTTTGTTCTCAATTTCAGTGTGGTTAGTTTATATGTGTACAGGTGTGTGCAGTATGTCTGTGTAATATAATTTTGTTTTCTAGGTTGTCTTTTGTTGCTAAATACTGTTAATGAATTTTAAAAGTTTACTATTTCTGACCAATTTCCAAAGAGTATTTATTATGAATGCTTGTTCAATCTGGTTTCTATATTGATTGAAACTTTATATTTATCTTTAATCTTAAAATATAGATAATTTTGATTCTCAACAGTGAACTAAATGTGGATACCTAATATTAAACCCAACTAGATTATCATGTATTATCTCTCCATTTGCTGTTATTTTGTTTAGAATTATACATCAATGTTATTGAGTATTATTAGAAAATAATCTTTATTTCACTTGATCTCTCTTTTTTTTTGGTTTTGGCATTAAAAACTACATTGGCTCATTTAATTTATAGGAAACATCTTTTTTTATAATCTCAAAAAAAAAATGTAAGTTTGAAGTTTCCTGGTTTCTGAGGGGTTTTTTGGTAGAGTTCTTAGGAATACAATCTGAGTGGCTCATCTGTATTGTAAAAATAATATTTAGCTTTTAAAATTTTTCCCATAGTTACATTGCTCATTTTGCAAACATTTTCAAATTTATTTTGATAGAGTTATTCATAACATCTTAATATATTTCACCCACTGATGAATTCATAATTATGTATTTTTACTTCTAATTGTATTTTGGAATATGTGTTTTATCATTCTTACTGAAAGAATTTTCTTAAGATTTATCTATTGTACTAATATTTTCAAATACCCAACTACTGATTTGTTTACTCTTTTCTTTGTATCTTGGTTTCATTAATTTATGTCACATAAATTTGCTTACTGATATTTTTACTTACTGATATTTTTGATGTACTTGATAAGTCTACTGAGAAAAAGATGTTAAAATCTTAATTTATGGTGTTAGATTTATCAATTTGTTCTTGAAACGTTACCATATTTGCTGCATGTATTTGAAAATATATTATTTGGGGTGTGCACATTTAACTATTTTCTGTTTTTCTTTTGAATTGGAACTTTATGAGTAGGTTGTGACCTCTGTTATCTCTAGTAATATTTTTCCCTTAAATTTTGTCTGCTATTGATATGTTTCTACCAGCATTCTAGTTGAGAACATGTGTCTGGCATATTGTTTTGATTCATATTTTTAAGTTTGTGACCCTGTGTTATTGTGCTTACTCTTATAATTGAAATTATTTTAAATTACTTTTTTTATCCATTTTTTCCCCTGTGCATTCTATCCCTCAGTTTTTCCCCTTGTCTTGACTTAGTTTTTAATGTAATGATTTTTACTTTAACCCATTACTTCTCTCACCTGATTTGGAAGTTACACATTCGAGTATAATGAATTTTAGTGGTTAGAATGGACTATAACTAGTATAACCTATACCTCACATCTTATAAAAAAAAAAAACAACTCAAAACAGATCTCAAAATAAGGAGTACATGTGAAACATAAAACTGTTACAACTTTTAGAAAAAAATAGTGTAACAATTTTGGGATCTATGGTTAGTAGGCAAGTTTGTATGTTAAACACCAAAGCACTACACATAAATGAAAAAAAAAGATAACTTGGACTTCATTTGTATTACAAAAGTTTGCTCTACAAAAGACAGTTAAGAGGATGCAAAGGAAAGCTGCAGAGATGGAGAAAATATTTTCAAATCAGATATTCAGTAAATAACTAGTGTCTAGAATATGTAAAGAACTCTCAAAACTCAACAGTAAAAAAACAAACAGTCCTATTAGAAAACAAGCATATGTGTGTATGTGTGTGTATGTATGTACATATTACAAAATGGGGATATACATCTTTTTAAATTTTTCTCATCAGTGTTTTATAGTTTTAGTTTATAGATCTTTCACATTAAAAAAAAAAGATTTGTCCCTAAATATTTCATATGTATTGATGCTTTTTTAAGTAGTGTTATTTTAAAATATCAATTTCCAGTGGTTTATTGCCTGTATATTGGCATACAATAGGTATGCGATTGATTATTCAGTATTGGTCTTCGATCTTGCCACCTTCATAAACTCAGCTGATAGTTCTGGTAGGTTTTTGGTATTCTATCATATTTTACAATATTTGATCATATAATTTATAAATAAATACTTTTATTTCTTCTTTGCAATTCTAGATTCCTGTATTTCTTTTATGGGTTATTGTACTGGCTAGAAACTCTAGGACAGTGCTGAATAAAAGTGCTGGGAGGAACATTCTTGTCTCAATCCTGATGTTAGGAGACAATATTCAGTTATTCATCCTTATGTATATTTTCACCTGTAGACCTTTCATAGAAGACTTTTATCATTCAGGTTGAGTCAGTGCTCTTCTAATATTAATTTTCTGGCATTTTTGTAAGTACTGAATGTTGGAGACTGTGGAATGCTTATTTGTATATATTGAGATAAATACACAATTTCTTTTATTTTGATTTTTATATGGCAAGTTACAGTGCGATTGTCTGATGTTAAACCACTCTTGCAGTTTAAACCCAGTTTACTCTTGATGACTTATTATTTTAAAATATCCTGTTGTAATATTTACTAGCATGTTTTTTAGAATTTTACATATAAACTGATTTAGAATATCAGTCTATACTTTTTGTGATGTCTTTTCTGGTTTTGGTATCAGATTATTACTGGTCTTACAGACTTGTAGGAAGAATGTGAAAATATTACTGCATTTTCAATTTTCTGTAAAAATTGGGGTAGAATTATCATTTTGTTTTTTAAATATTTGACAAAATCTATCAGCATACCCATCTAGGCCTGGAGTTTTCTTAATAGAAAGTGTTTTACTTAATAATTTAGTTTCTTTAATGGGTATAAGTTTATTCAGATGATCTGTTTCTTGAATGAGTTTCGGTAGTTTGTGTCTTTCAAGAAGTTGGTCAGTTTCAAATTTTGGTTGTCAGTTTTTTTAGCATAAAATATTTGTAATATTTCCTTTGTAGTATTTTAATATATCTATGGACAAGTAGTTTCACTTGGATCATTTCTGATCATTTATGCCTTCTCTTTTTTTTTTTTTCTGACTAGTCTAGGTAGAGGTTTTTGAGCTATTACGAGCTTACCATCTTTTCATTGCATTCATTTTTCTATTATTTTGATGATTGTATAGATTAATATTTCAATCTGGTTTCGTTTTTCTTGTACCTGAAAACTTGCTTTAACATTTCCTATCGAGAGAGTTTGCTAGTGATGGTATCTTGAGCTTTGTATGCCAGAAGTTTTTATTTTTTCTTCACTTTTGAACTGTATTCTTGCTGGGTACAGAATTCTACATTGACTTGTTTTCTTTCCCCACTTCAAAAACGTTGTTCCATTGTCTAATTGCTTGCATTTTTTTCCTGACGGGAAAGTTGCTGTCATCCTTTTCTTCGTCTGCATGTGAGGTGTCTTTTCTCTCTAGCTGCTTTCAAGAATTTTTCTTTATTACTTATTTGAGCACTTTGATAGATGTGCCTTGATGTAGTTTTATCTTTTTTCATTTGTGTTTTGGTTCCTTGGGAACTTTTGGATATCTGGTTTCATGTTTTTTTTAATCAAATTTAAAACATGTTTTACTTTCTGTTTTCCTTTCTCCTCTTCTTTGAGATTTAAAAGTATACAGATAGTAGACTTTCTGAAGTTGTCCTACAGTTCTCTACTTATCTGCTGATTATTATTTTTAAATTCTTCTTTCTGTGTTTCATTTTAGATATTTTTATTATTATGTCTATAATATTTCCAGTCTTTCCTCCTGAAGTGTCTAATCTGTCATTAATCCTGCCCAGTGTATTTTTTTATTGCAGACATTCACTTTTCATTATTATAAATTTGATATGAGTCCTTTAAATATTTTCTGTGTTTCTACTTAGCTTTTTGAACATCTGGAATATAATTATGAAAATACTTTTAATATTCTTTTCTGATAAATCTAAGATCTGTGCCAATTCCAGAGCATTTGCTTGATGAATTTTTCTTATCAATGTGGATAGTACATTTCTGCTTCTTTGCATGCCTGGTAATTTTGTATTCAGTGCCTGACATTGTGGGTTTTCTTTTTTTTTATTTGGATACTGGATAGTTTGTGTTCCTATAAACATTTTTGATCTTTGTTCTGAGCTACCTAGAAATGGTTTAATCCTCTTGAGTCTTATTTTAAAAATTTATTAGGCCATACTGGAACAGTGCTCCGTATTGAATTAATTATCCTCTAATACTGAGGACAGAACCTCTGTGAACTCTATCCGATAAAAAATTATGTCCTATAAATTTTGGATTTTTCCGATCTGACTAGTGGGAAAAGTCACTGTTACTAGCCTTATGTAAATGTTGAGCTGTATTGCCTTTAATCCATTCAGATGCCTGTTTCCTTGGCCCCAAGTAGTTTCCTCATATATATATATGTGTGTGTGTGTTGATACATACTTAGCTGTATTCTTGAGGGTACCCTGCATAGATCTGTATACAGAGATAGATAGTGTTTCAATATCTATCTATTGGTTGTGTTGAAATATATGTGTATGTTACTTACTGGTTCTGTTTCTCCAGAGAATCCTAATCCATTGCTTTTTGTATTCTGTGATTAGTTTAGTATTTCCTGCTTATGTGAATCTAATTCTTCTTTATTTTTCGTACCATCATTCATGGTACCTTGTTTTCTTATTTTTCAGTGATTGATGTTTTGGAATCTAGTAAAAATTACTGAACTTTTAAAAATACTTTTCTCTAATAATATTGTTATTTCTGTTTTTATAAGTTTCTGGACAATGACCAGACAGGCCCACTTAAAATATATATTCACTGTGGAGTTGTTTCATGTATAATGATTGTGATTCTTAAATTCACATAAGGGTAGACTTGCTATTAGAATTCTTTGTGACACGTAACAATTTAGAATTCATAGAAAAAACTAGAGTTTCAACATTTCCTTGTATAAGAGAATTACACATTTGTTACCTGACTTTATGTGTGTTCTCTAATCAGATGTCCCATTCTATATATGTCTCAGGCTTTGCCTTCTGTTTCCAAGTGGTAGGTCATTGACAGATGAGTCAGACAAACTTAACTCCAATATTTGATAACCGTGTCATTTCATTATGTCCCATAGTTTATGGACACTGAAAAATTTTCTTACTTTCCTATATAGTTATTCATTTTTAAAGTTTAAAAAAATTTAAAATGTATCCATTATTTTTAGATGCACTGTATCAGGACATTTTTATTGAGTATCTTAGATACAAAATTGTCATAAAGGACTCATGACATGAATTTCTAAAGCAGAATGAAATAATGACCCTAATTATCCTATTGGCTGAATGTTGAGTTTAAAAAAAGCTTTTAAGAATTATTGGGAAGCTAATTCTGTATTTTTAACCATGAATTTTTATATTAAATTATGTATAATAAGTTGTTACTGAAATAACTATGTAATCTAACTTTCAGACTGGCTAGAAATAAATAAGTAAATAAATAATAGTTTAAAAAAGTAAATAAGTAAATGTGGTGTTTCTAAAAATCTTTGGACAAGTTGTAGAAAATTGCAGTATCTTAAGGAGGACTGAAGACAATGAGAGTGATGTTTGATCAGATAAAGATAAGTTACTGTGACAGCAGCAGTATTATTTGACTGTGGATTAAAAAAGTAGTGTTTCCATCCTCTTCCCTGCCCAGTGGGGAAAGGATGTTAATGAGGAAAGACATGGAAAAGAAAGAGTGAACTATGAAAGAGTATAATGTATCTGGACTGCCCCTAGGAGGGTTAAGATTCTTTCTTCTCCTTTCAATGAAGTCTCAGTATTGCCTTTGATATTAAGTCACAGTAGCCTTTTAGTAAAAGTTTTATATTAAATTCTCTCTCTGCTGAGCACTTCTTAAATGACAAAAGCAAATGGCAACATATACTCTCTAGGTAGGTGATGTCTTTATTTGTGGAAAAAAAGTAATTTTTGTAATAATAGCTGTCTAGCCACTCTTCACCAAGCTCAAAGCAGAAAAGCTTTACAACGAACCTTATCTTACTGCCTTGTAGCCGCCTAGTTTCTTTTATGGCAGCTCTTGGGTCTTAATCATCTCTGAAGTCCTCAAAAGCCCCAGTAAAATTGTGCCCCATTTTGGATTCTTAAATGTATTTGTTACAAGATTGAACAAAGGAAGCACCCATTAGCTTAGACCTGAGAAATGAAAGAGAAATATTTAAAGTAAAAGCATTTCTGTTTCCAGCTCTTCAAAGGCAAATCAGTAAAGGAGTAATGAGATCACTGAAGTTTAGTCCCATTGTGCGGTTTATCATCAGGCATTATTTCTAACACCGATGAACTGCTTTTGGAAAACCTAACGTATATTTTTAATGTTTATAATTATTTTTAACTGTGTTTACAATCTACATCTACTGTCTTAAGCATAAGGAAAAAAGTTAATAATATCCCTTAAGAATTATTCACAAATGCCTAAAGTATATATGAAACTAATTTTTCTCCTAAACATTATCTTATTTTTAAAAATACCAATCAAATATATTAAATATGAAATGCTATATGCTGTTGTTTTCTTAGGTCTGCACTAAAAAGCACACTAAAAAAATGCTTAGAAGGCCGATCATTGCATTAAAATATTTTCTGTATTATAGGACTGTGAATTTGGAAAGAATCTAAAATGCTAAATGTATTTTCCACTTATAGGCACAAAAATGTTTAAATTACTTACTCTTTCTTACTTTTACTTATTTCTGGAGATTAATCTTAAAACAAGTTTAGGCACTTTCTTTTTTTCTAAAGTTGGAATTATTCATTCCATATGTACCTAAACTGCATGACCTCCTGCATGCCATAGTTTAAACAGTTTTTTTCCTGACAGCTTTTGCTTTCAGAGTCACAGCTCCCAAAGCATATGTCACCTTTTGTCATTTGATAAACTAAGCAGTATTATTTAATGATGTATATATAATTTTGACATAAGAACTTTAAAATTATGAGTTTCATAATTCAGTGGTTACTACTTGTCAGTCATCATTCTAAGAAGTTTAAATTTATTTAATTTCCACAATAACACGATAAAGTGTGCATTATTAATTTTAGTACTTTTTCACATGAGAAGTTTCTGGAGAATATAATACCACTATACTCATAACCACTATAAGGTGAATTTGAGGAAACCTCTGTAGGGGAGGAAAAACTGTTTCTTGTTGGATTTAGTTATAGCACCTTAAATTAACCCAATAAAAGACAGATTAACACGAGAGAAAGGTTTATTTTGTATACAAATGAGACAAAAACAAAAGAAGTAGCTAGTCCATTAAATGGTTAAAGTTAAAAGCTTATATATCTAATTTAGTAGAGGAAGAGAGTGGAGAGAAAAGACCTTTATGGGAAGAACAAATAGGTTTCCTTAGGAAAGATGAAAGGATTTTTAGCAGAACAGATGGCAGATAAGAAAATTTGTGGTAACATTTGTCTATACAGGTATGTGTTCTTTCTGTCAAGGTCAGGGTCATAAAACTCCCCTACAGAATGATTTATGTAGCTTCATGCTGATGGAAAAAATTAATTAATAGCCAATCTAAAGAAGAAATAAAGAATTTTATTTGAGCCAACCTGAGGATTATAACCTGGAAAATAGTCTTTCAAAAATCTCTGAGGACTTTTCCACCTGTTAGAGGTCAAAGCACAGTTTTATAAGTTTCTGACAAAGGTTTATATAGGTCAGAGAAACATATTAACAGCTTACATCGCAGGCATTCCTGTCTTCTAGTTAGTGTATAATGCACAGTCACAAGAAATGGGAGGGGATAGTGGCCCAAATGACAGAAAAAAATTTATGTTTACATTTTTTTTGCCCTTCTTTAAAATTATTTTATTTCATCAGTTCCCCTTTTTGGTCATTAATCCTTTGATAGAATGCCTTGGGCGAACAAATATGTGGTCTGTTGATGCCAGGGTGGTTTCTTACCTGCCCTATATCTATCATGTCCCTCAATGCTGGGTGTCAGTATCCTGGTTCTTTCTTTTCTCTTAGTGAGTTGTACTGGTAAGGTGTATGGCAAGGACTAACCATCAATTCCAAATTGTCCAGTAGGACTTACGCCAATGTTACCTTGCATGTGCATTTTGCATATCTATGACTTTATAGAGAACTATGGATGTGATCAGTAGTTTCAAGTTACTTAGATATCTTTATCTTAGTAGGAGTAGTCATACACAGTGCAAAAAACAAACAGTAATCATTTGGTAAACTACACAAACTGTAACCAAAATTACTGATAGGAGTAATAGTTTCATTAGTAATGATTTAAGCCAAGATCCTCCTAAACCAAACCATTTTCATTTTATTTCCGTTAAACTGGGAAGAGTATCATTCACAGTGGAAATTCATTTTTCATATACATCATAAGATAGGTTTTATTAGAGGACTAATCAAGTTTAAAAATACAACCTTCAATATGTATTATAGCGCAGGTTCCTTTTTGGGAAGCAGTTAGGATAACAAGGCCATGTGATTCTGAAGGACTGCTTTTATTATCCTGGAGACTTCCAAACTGAGCAAGCAAATGGCTTGATTACTGTCATTCAAAGCTTGCTGAGTAAATTTTGTTAAAGCCTCAATGTAGGTAAAGATATCTTCTATTCCAAGTGAAGGAACAGATATTGTGGCCAAATGATCATACCATTAGAAAGCTGATCCAATCCAGCATGCTCACATTAAAGGCAAATTGGCAGGGGCTTTTTCCAAGGCTACCTGTAGGTGACCTTGAGCCCAGGGGAAACTAGTTGTGTATCTTCCTAACCAATTTGGGGAAGCCAGGCCATGAATTTGTTCCACAAATCCATTGGATTCCTTTAGGAGCTACCTAGTATATACTAAGTTATCTTAAAGTAATCAACTCCAAACCAATCACTGGTCCTCAAAGTTATAATGTATTGACAGTTTTCAGGTGCTGTCCACTGTAATTTACAAGTATTGTTAGTTTGATTATCTTTACTATGAGATGCTTGCTCCCAACAAAGAGGGACCTTCATATTTAGGTGGCTATATCCCAGTGTCAGCCAAATTAATCCATACCACAGCTGAGGAAAAATGTCACCTCAGAGATGGGATGTTATGTTTTTAAGTGTAGCTGCAGCACAATACTCTGATTGGGATTGAGTAACACTGAGTGAAAAGGAATGCTTATGGCTAGATTCAAAACAGGGGTCATTAACTGGCCAGGTTAAGAGCATCACACTCAGTGATACTGGTGGTGGCTTGCATGGTACTAGAATTTCTTCTAAAATAAAATCCCTAATGGCTAGCCAATCTGAACCTTGGAAAGGTGAGATCCACTGGGTGATCCAAAAGTACTAGATGTAGGTAATTGTTAAACCTAGCAATGGAATTGATTTTGAAACTTGCCTATGATTAAGCCCCAAGGTGGAGGTGGCGGGTGGGGGTGTGGGGACAACTTTGGTTCATAAGCAAAAATGTGAGCAATTATGAAAGTTATTAGTATACAGACCTGGTCCAACATCTTGGATCAGCTGTCTACTTCAGATGTCATCTTCTTCGCATCCTGTTCTGGTAGCTCTAGTCTTAGTTAGTTGAAGCCAGATGTCAGAAACAGGAGTTGTAGTCCATTTAGGACGGGAGGCCTTTTTGAGATGAGAAATCCGAGAACTTACTGCCTTAAATTTTGAAGCACAGAGATTTGTAAATAAGGTCTAATATGACCCTGTCAACATGGCTGTAAAGAATCCATTATCTTACGTCTTTTCCAATAGACAAAATCTCCAGGCTGTAACCCATGGCCTTTAACATCTTTATCTCCCTGGAGCTTGCTGTGAAATGAATTAGTTATAGCTTTTCATTTTCTTTAAGCACTTTAATAAGTCTTTGGCAATAATGTAATATATTGCCCTTAAGTAATGTTGATTTGTACATGTCTTCATCTAAGTGCATAGGTGGCCCAGTGAGTATTTCAAAAGGAGACAGTTGATATTTACCAAAAGGAGTGCACTGAGATTGAGAAGCACCAGTGGGGCAGCTTTTGGCTGTGAAAGATGAAAAGCCTGTAAGAGTTTTGCCAGTTGAGTTTTGATAATATCATTAGTCCTTTCTACCAGTCCTGATGATTGGGGATCATAAACTCAGTGAAAAAGCTGCATTATCAGTCAAATATCATAAATAGATTTATTTATTTTTCCAGTAAAGTGGGTCCCTCAGTCACTATGCAACTTGGAAAGGATCCCCCCAACAGAAATTATTCTTTCCAATGGCAATTTACTTACTGATAAAGCCATTGCTCTCCTGCAGGGATAAGCTTCAACCCAATGTGAAAACTTACAGATCATTACCAAAATATATTTATATCCTTGAGATGGTGGCATTTGCATAAAGTCCAATTACCATACCTCAAAAGGACTTTTAGGAAGGGAAAAGTGACCTTGAGATCCATGAAGTAGTTTTCTGGGATTATGGGCAAATGGTACATTGGGCATATGCCTTGTGGGCTACTGTAGAGGAGGGTTTCCAAATATATTGTTTCAGCCATAAAATCACTCAATTCCCAGAAGTTGCTACTTTTAGTCACATACAGGAAATTCTAAGGAGACTTTTTTCTGCATCTGTTGAATCTCAGATGTCTTTAGCTTAAAATAATCTTTATGTCAACTCTGGGGTTCCAAATGGGTGCCCATAATTCCATATGTTTACAAAAATAAAAGGAACAATACTGTTCATTACATAACTATCGCAATACCCCATTTGTTTGCAGAATATCTTGATGTAATATGCTGTCTGTTCTATGATGAGCAATTTCTAGTGCCATATATTTTATTTAATATAATCTACGGATACCACAGTTAGTAACCTGCATTCCATGCGACCAAAAGAGCAGAATTCTCTTTCCTGTTCTACGGTATATACTCAAATATCCAAGGACCTGTCATATAGTCTTTATGTTTATAACTAACTATGAAGCAAATTCATGGATTGTTGCTCAACTCATGGGATTTAAGCCAATTGGAAGCTTAAATGACATATGGAGGCAAGAAGCTATGTAATTGTATTGTAGTTTTTAAAATGCCCTATAAATACAGTGAAGAAACATCTTAGTTTTCCCAGAAAATTCTCAATTTTTGCCTGCTGCACTGAGGCCCCATAAGTGTCTTGGTTTGGATGATAAACTAGGTAGTTATGTTCCCTATAAACTCACTTCTGATAGTGTAGTTGTTATCCTACTGACCTTTATATAGAGGAGAAAAATACTGGGAGAGCAGTGCATGTTTCCTCAGCTATAGCAGGTATCCTGAAATGACAATCTGCAGTAAAATGGAAGAGTAAAAACAGAAGTATGGAAATGTTAACAAAGATAAAGAAACAGATGTTTGGTCTCTTAAATGCTCCGCAGGATATTCTTGAAGTAAAGTTTCACAGAACAGACTATCTAGGTAGGCGCTATTATTTACAGATTGCTTCACAAATTTTGAATGACAATGGATATGTGAGCTCTCAATTCATTTCACAAGGCTAAGATTAAAATAATGGTTACTTCTTTGATTTCTGTAAGCAGTGTTGTCTTTTTGACTTTAGTGGAAATCTGTAACCCTATGATCACAAGAGACAGTGGTTTTAAAATTGTGATGAAAATGAAATATCAATACACTGCCAATCTTGTCATACCTGTATCTACCAAGGGAAGAATCAAATTCATTTCTCAAGAAGTTGCATATTATGTGCTAAAGTTGTATAAATATAGTCTCATTGATTCTGCTAAAAAAAGAGTTAATTGAATTTCAAATAGATTGAGATGATAGTTTCATTCTGATGTAGGGGAACAAGATTTGCCACCCCAAAATGTGTCTCTTTGGCATGAGGATTCATTTAGGCTGGTTATTTTTGAGGCCCAAAAAACTCAGAAAGGAACATTGACCTTCCCGCTAGTGCCTAAAGAACGTAGACAGAGGACCTGTTCCAGGAAGGAAACCATCACCATGAAGAATGAACTAGGTGTGTAGACAGGTAGAGAGCTAGCAAAATCTGTTTGTTAAAATTCCTATCTGTGTCCTGTTGTCTCTGTGTGATCCCGCAAACATTTGTTTAACAGATATTAGCTTTTCCATCCCCTTGTCAATTGCCTTCCTCCCTTTTGAGGTCCTAAACCACAACCCACAACATCATCTTTTGTCATTAGCTGGAAGTGGTATTTAAGGTGAGGGCTTCAGTCATTTGAGCGAGTTTCTGGATGTCTTTCATTGTATACATTATTGTGGACACAACGCAGCAGGCTGGTGACGCGGATTGGTAAAGAATTAGCAGAGACTGAGAAAAGTTTAGGGCAGCTTAATAGGTACACTGTTAGAGGCAGCAGTGGGCCACCACAGGTAAGAGGTGCCCGCGTGTGAGCGCCGGTGCAACTGTGCAGGGTCTTTTATTGGGGGAGGGGGCTGTGAACACGATGTGTAGGGGACTGCATGATCAGTTTGTTCACAGATACCTGATTGGTTGTAAGATCTGTCAGGGACTTCTCTGAACACTAGGATTTAGGACTTTGATAAGGGCAGAATGTGAAGCCTGTCTACCTAGAGTATTGTGAGATGGGCTGTCTCCTGGGGCAGTGAGTTTTGTTAGGGTAAACACACATCAAGAGATGTTTTTTCATCCTGCAGAGATGTAGGTATGCAAAGTGGTCCTGCAGTGGGGGGTGAGGGTTGAGGCTTCAGTGGCTCCCGACACACAGAGAGCCCAGGAGTGGAGAGATTTATGATTTCAGAGACTGCCAGCCGGCTACACACATGTTGTTAAACTTTTGTTTGATTTTCTCCTATTAATCTGCCTCATATCAATTTAATTCTTAGACCACCCAGAAGAACCTAGAAAGACAAAGGAAAACTTCCTCCCTGACACAGTATCTTTATTCACTGAAAACAAATTTGGGGAATGATTTTGTTAAAAGGCAACAGATAAAATATTAGTTATAATAATACTTAATCTGAAATAAGAATAGTCTGTATTACCACTTGTAAATTAGATGATTAATACAAATAAAACTGGTTAAATTCATCAAAAATTTTATTGCTTCTTAACATTATTAAACATAATTTCTGATGTTACTGTACTACTTAGAAAATTTTTAAAATACTGTACATATAATAGAGATATTATGATTAATATTTAAAATGATTTTTAAAGTAGCTTTGACTTTATTACAATATCACTGGACTTAATTTTCGTAGTATTCATGTGCAAGGCTAGTCTGTTAATTAAAACTGTTTGAAGTTCCAACAAAATGGCAACTGCAAATTCAGTCATTTTATTCATCATTATAAGATAGTCTTTTGTAATAACATGTTTGTTCAATTCTCACTTTCTTTCATTATACTTACTTAGGTTAGAATATGCTTTAATTTTTTCTTTCAAGAATACAAAGATGTTTAATCAGCCAGTATATTTCAAACAGTGAAAATTACAGTAAAATTAATTGCTTTTGAAAGACTCAAATATTTTTGTCACTAAATGTATAGGTTAATTTTCTAAATTTATTTTTATTTTTAATGCTAGTTTTGCTTTCCTTTTATAAAATGATATGTAACACTGTGAACATTTAGATATATGAAATTATAGAGAAATTAAAAATGCCCTGTAACACCAGCATTCATAAATAACAACTGTTAATATTATATATATTATGCCATTGATTTTCCATTGCTGTTGGTGTGTTTTATGAAAACCCTTACGTAGGGCTTTCTGTGATCACATCTGCCTCCCTTCAGCAGGCTACAGTCCCTCTAATCTCACTTAATTAGTAGCCAAGTTTCTTGACAATAAAGTTGGCATGTCTGCACACTTCTTCCTTTGGTTTCATTGAGACTGCCACTTATTAAACTTGAAGCTAAGGTTATTTCCTACTTTGACTTGCTTACTTATGAATCTAAAGCAAATTACCCTAAATGAAATTTCACAATTAGTGAGTGTACAGCCCTCCAAATGAGTTTGGAATACTTGGAGACATTGTTGGTGATGGTACAAGAAAACTAAACATCCTATAATGTGCTGGGCATTTCCTGATCAAGAGACGAATGCTTACCACGGAGAAACAGCCTTTAAGAAGTTTTTGTAATTTTAAGGAAAAAAATCTTACCTTGCTCAAGATATGAGAATCTGTGTGTTGGCTCTAAGCATCTTTCTTCTTTTGTTTTTTTTCAGATTATTTCTCAGTATGCTTTATGCCTTACAGTTATGGGTGGTGACATTTTTCCTAACTGCAAAGTAGATGGAACACCTCTTCTCTGTTTTCTCATTTGTTTTGTCGCTGTCAGTGGATTCAAGGAACCAGGAATTTAACAATGGATGTCTTATACCAACCTTAACCTCTACCTGAGGATATTTAAATGCATGTGAAAAAGGAAGAAGTGAAATAAATGGCACATTAATGGTCAAAAAGGCGAGTGGGGCCAGGATGTCAGGTATGTTAGAAAAAATAGTCTGTGTATAGGGAAGGTCTGTGTCATTCATTACAGAAGAAGAGAAGAGAAAGGATGCATCTTGTGCCAGTGACTGATGGTTACAGGAAATTAAAGATAGTTTTGCATATTAGTGCTATTTTTTCCGGTCTAAATCTCTCTTAAAAACTCTAGATTCTTATATTCAACTACCTTTTCAACCTTACTGTTTGAACGGATATTATATTACCTCAACCTTAAAAAATCAAAAACTGAACTTGTGACCTTCCCCTTGAAAACCTCTATTCACAGCCTTCCTCATCTCATTTTACTAAAACTCCATCTTTGCGTTTGCACAGATTAAGGACACTGGAGTCATCCTTGATTCCTCACTTCTTTTGCAATCTAAATCCAATATATCAGAAAATTATATTGGATCTCCCTTTAGAACACACGTAAAATACGACCACTTCTTACTCCTTCCACTGCTCCAACCTGAGAGCAAACCGCTATCATCCATTACTTGGATTACTGTAATAGACCCTCTAAGTGGTCTTTGTGCTTTAGTTCCTATTCTAGAGAGCCAGGTTCTATTGCAGCACGCAGAGAATGTTCCTTTAAAAGACCTAAACTTGATCTTGTCATTCTGCTACTCTAACCCTGCAGTGATTGTTCATGTCATATAGAGCGAATTAATCAGAGCTTCACAATGGTCTACTCTCTGGTATTCTCTCTTCACTGTGCTCCAGGCACCCTGTCTCCTTTACCGCTCCTCCAGTAAGTCTAGGCACACGTTCATTTTATGGTCTACGCACTAGAAATTTGCCGGGAGCACTCTTACCCTTTATGTTCAAGGCTAACTTCTTCACGTCTTTAAATTCTTTACTCAAATGTTACTCTCTTATTATAGACTATAATTAGCCACACTATTACTTCCCTTCCTCAGACTCTTGATTTCTCTTACCTGGCTTTACTTTTCTTTTATTCTTATAGTTATTCCCTTTAAACAATATATTTTAATCCATTTATTAAATTTATTTCTTATTACACATCTTCCCCAACCAGAATTCAAGGCATCAGCGATCTTGTCTATTTTATTCAGTGATATACCCCAAGTGCCTAGAACAGGGTCCAGCACAGAGTAGGTGTTCAGGAAATAATTTTTATTGAATGAGTGAATGTAAAGCTGAGAGGGGAGATTATCTGTTGAGAGCAATTGAAGGATAAGATAGGACATGCTAGAATTCCTTTTCTCCTGCATTATCAGTTTTTCCTCATTATGGTTTATTGTTGTTAATATATAAACATGTTGTGTTTTCTCTGGTCCATAAAGGAAAACCTTCTTTGCCTGTAATTTCTCAACGTACTATATCTTTTGCTTTACCTTATAACAAAACTCTAAAAGCTATCTTTTCTATCCCCACGTTTTTCTCTGTCATTCAGTTTCTCAACCCAGCTCTCAGATACTTACTTGGTTGAAACTGCTCTTCTCAAGCCCCCAGAAACTTCTGTGTAAATCAAATGTTAATGACCACGTATCAGTCCTTAACATATTTTGTATCTGAAAGCATTTGGTATAGGTGGTCCTGCCTGTTAGAAATACTTCTCCATTCAATCCTGATTTTTCTCCTACCACTTGGAAAACTCCATTCAAAGTTTTTTTCTTTTCTACCTTTTAAATGTTGGAAAACTCCATTTCTTATTACTCATGACCCTCTACAACTACTTTGGATGCTTTTTAAGTAATCCTGTGTGTTTTATTATAATTTATAAGGTAAATATTTCCAAACATACATCTCTGTTGACATAGTCCAAGCCACAGACTCAGGCAAATAATTGTTGCTTAATATATTCACTTAAACCTTATTTTCTTTTTTAATTTCCATACTTCTACCCACTTTTCTTCTTTTAGTCTATTGTATACAAGTGGCCACAGTCATATATTTAAAATACATTAGGTTTTTACTTTTATCATATGTATGAAAGACTCTTTTTCATACCTTATAAGCCCCCTGTAGATTGGCCTATTTCTACTTTTCTGAAAATGTTTTCTCTCAGTTTCTTCACTGCGTCTGCTTAAGCTACACTAGCCTTCTTAGTGTCCTCATCTCAGGAATGTTTCAGTTATTGTCCCTGCACCATATTGTCCCCGTAATTCATCCTAGTTCCTGCGTGCATGTTACTTTCTTACATGTTACCCTCCTATCTAAAATCGCATCATCACTTGCTGTTTTTTTGTAGCACTAAATACAACCCCAAATAATATTTTTGTTCATTCGATTGTTATCTATTTTCTCTTCTCTGTTAAAGCATCATGTAGGCAAGGACCATGGCTGTTTTATTCCTCTTTAAAAATATTTGGTCTCCATATAATTAAAGTATGTTTAAGAAGAGGCTTGCATGCCATGCAGCTTAAGATAAAACAGGTGTGTCAAGGGTCCCAAAGGCCACCCTTAAGCTTGATGATTCACTAGAAGATCTTAGAAATGGTGTTTTACTAATGGTTCTATATACTTTTACAGTGAAAGAATGCAAATTAAAATTAGCAAAGGAGAGGCATATAGGCAGCGCCCTGGAGAAACCAGGCACAAGCTTCCAGGCGTCTTCATCTCATGCAGTTACAGGGGTTTGTGTAATTCTCCCATCAACAATGTATGACAACACAAGCAAAGTGGTGTCAACCATGGAAGCGCGTCTAAACCTCGACGTCCAGGGTTTGTGTTGGAGGTCAATCACATAGTCATGTAGCACCTGAATGACCGACCTCACCTACTCAGATGCCAGCTCCCCAAAAGCAAAAACGTGTGTACTGTAAATCACACTGTTAGCATAAACTGCCTGAGATCAAACTGGCGCCTTATGACCAAAGGCCTTAGGCATAGAAAAATACACTTGTAAGTTCAAATATTCCACAGGATCAGAACTCATCTTCCATGAGCTGGCCAGCTAGTCCTTTTTTGTGAATGCAGAGTTCACACAACTCAAAGGCTCTGAATTAACCCTTTACTGCACAAAGGGAAGTAAGTTTAAGTAGAAAAAATTACTATTGGAAAAAAATGAAACTTGGATGTTTTCAAAGATGTTTAGGTTTTAAGTAAGATAATCCTCACTTTGTGTATTTCTGTTATGCACATATTTGTTTCAGTTATTATGGGTTAGATAAAATAACACCCATGCTTCAACAACATGGTTCAATTTTCAGTTAGCACAAAGTATTAGCTATAATTGTATAAAGTACAAATTTTGTTGCTAATCGCCATCCACAAATCCCTATGTAAACAAAAGATGTGCATCATGAGTAATGACCAATTACATTATTTCTGGTGACTCAGTTTACACACAGATAGTAAAGAGTGTAGTTGTGTTACCCCCTTGCCTCCTAGTGATAAATCTGACATACTACAAAAATTGAACCACATATAATGAAATATACATTATAAATAATATATTATATATTAATAGTATATAGATATAGTCTATGTATTATGTATAATATCTATATGTAATTTTTATATAGTAATTTCCATTTAGAAATATTATACATATGTATATAATATAGAACATACTGTAGTTGAAATAGCTGACCCTGGGAATGTTGACACTGTCACATTCTGCCAGAAGAACTTAGTGAAGGTGAATTTATCAACATAAATGAGGAAAGTGATTATGGTGAAAAGAGTGAAGATGAATCAAAGTAAGTGAAAATAATAAAAAACTTCACCTTAAAAGATCTCCCACAGATATTTCATGACATTACAAGTGCAGAGGCTCATTAGGTGACATGATAGAGGTGTTAGCTAAAGCTATGGTGGTAATCATATTGCAATATATAAATGCATCAAATCAACACATTGTATACCTTAAACTCACACAATATGTTGTATGCCAATTACATCTCAATAAAATTTTTTAAAAAGTGCCAAGAACCAAAATGTCTCTAGCTGACCCAGACTTAGAAAGGAGTATGACAGTTTGCTAAGAAATAGGAAAGATTTTGGCTTAGGATTTTAAGTTATGCAGCAAGAAGAAGACAATCACTGTTTGAACTATTCTTCATAAGATTTTTGAATAAAGAAATCAAACATTTTAATTCTCCATGTTTCCAGTGTTTCAAATTATAATGTACTAAATTCATATTTTACTGTTTTTTCATTTCCCTATACATTTATAACCAATGGTGTGGAACTTTTTAATGTTTTAACCAAAAATGTATTAAAGGTCATGGAACAGTCATAATTTTTCCCATTGATTATTACAACTACATAGTTTCAGTGTTCACATTTTTATGATTCCACAGTACCATACAAAGTGAAAGCTGCATGTATTTAACAAAAATCACAATATTTTACTTATTTTTTTAAATCTATGTTTTACTTCAGAAATTTCCCTTCAGAAATCTTTTCTCTTACGGATATCTGAAGGACAAGATTATGACTTGCATATTTTATATAATGAGCACCAGATCATAAAATTTGAATCAAAATGTAAACACTCCATTGAGCATAATTTGTTTGAATTGGATAGGTAGTTAACACTGAAAAAAAGACATAATTGAATTAAAAAATGTAAATGTCTGTATTCTCTTGGAGTTTTAAAATGTTTTCATCCACTAAAGCAAATATGTACCTAAAAAAAGAAATCAGTGTAGCTACATGCACTTGCCCCAATTTCCTAATCACTTGACATTTATGTGCTGTCCTTTAGCTTCTCACTTTCTGAGTTTTCCTCAGTTGTATCCCTTTGAAACTCTGCATTGTTTCCTAACAAAATTTTTAAGGATTAGTCTTATTTTGTAGCAATTTGATAATTTATTTATGGGAAATGTATACATATCTTAATAAAACTTACTTGAATAGGATAGAACGGTGTCACAATTTACCTATTCTATTGTTTCTCACTCTAAAGGGAAATTCACCAACTCTAGATGAATATCGGACTTTAGGATATAAAACCTTAATTTTTTCTCTAACTGTACAGATTTTTTAATAGAATCATATGTACCTTGAGGCTGTTTCAACATATGGTGAAAGACAATATATGCTATACGGACTTCTAGGTGCACTCAGTGCCTTGGGTCAATGTATAACTAACTGATTGACCCAGTTAAGAATCAAACTTGAGGGTCTGACACTTTCCTACCTTTCTGCAATGTACCGTATTTAATAGATTTCTAACAAAAAAATTTCTAAAACTGTATTGTTTAATAGTGTGTTCCTGCTTCTTTAAAAAACATTTCAAGAACTGTACCTCTTGTGGCTATTATTTTAGTTAGATACAATATCATTGCAATTCTTTGGAATAAAGATATGTCTATTTTCATAGGGAAGAAAATAATTGTTTCGTATATTTATTTAGGTATGTTATTTGGTAGTGTTTCTTCCCTAATGTTAAGAAGTTTTTGAGTTTTTTTTAATTTAGCTTCAAACAATAATTCTTGGGATTTTTTTGCATAGTCTATTCACTTGGTGATATATTTTCCAAAAGCTTATCTGTAAGGGTGAATTCTATTTTCTGATTATTAGTATGCTGTTCCTTATACCTATGGTTGTTTTGCCAACTGTAAAAAAACATTTACTTATTTTAGATCATTTTGACATATGATTAAATGAAGAAAAAATTGAATTGATTGAAAACATATTAAAGGAATTGATTTGTAAGTCTACCAGATCTTTGAGACTTTTCCCCCCTCCACTCTAGGTGGTTGTGGTTATGCAGGCTTCTACATTACATACATATTTTGTTCCCATATATATTTCTAGTGTAACTTTTTTTTCATCTTGTTCTATCCCTGTTTAAAAAGAGAATTTTAGAATGCTAGCAGTTTGAATTCTAATACTGCGGTTGCTAGGAGAGAGGAAGGTATCATGAGACATAACATTTCTCTTCTGGAATGTAAAGTTTGAGTACAAAGGTTGAGCAGGAAACCCACATGTCTTCCCTACGATCTCTTTAGTAGGATGGAATTCATATCCTTGGTATGACTGCAGTATGCCACTGAGCAAACCCTGAGCCTTATTTCTGTATTCCTACTGCAGGAAAATAAAAATATAAAATAATTTTTTAAGTGGAGAGATTTCTGAACCTGTTACTCTTTTAAGTTATTCATTAGAATCTTTCTGGTATTTTTTGTGGTACTAACATTTTAAAGTCTAATGATTTTGGCTGAATTCAAAGGAAAAAAATATTAAGATTTCCAGGAGCTTTTTGTTTGGACTTTTAAAAAATTACAATTAGTTGAAGAACTTGACATTGCTTATTTCTATTTAATCTCTTCATGTATTTAGCTACCATAAACTGTTATGTGCATATGTATCCAGATATCTAGTTTATGAAAATTATTACATAAATCAGTATTTCTCTTATTTTATTACTTGTTTCATTTACTTCAGATGAATAATATGTGTATATGCATGGGCACACATACATTTTACTATACATTTAGGAACCCAAACAATTCATAAATAAAAAGAGTAAAAGTAGTATATCCAAAATTACAAGCTTTCTCTTGTCTAAGTCACTATGTACTGGATAGTTAGGAGATGGTTTTATTCAAGCTGTTGCAACAGAGAGAACATTTATTAATGATGAACATCTCAAATAAAAGGAGGTTTATAGAGTTAGCTACAAAGGAATCATCCATGAGTCTCAGGGTAGTTATAGGGAGGAGCGGACAATGAGTCCTATCTGAAGGGTAGAGGTGTGTATATACACACGTGCCACATCTTGATCCATTCTTCTGTTGACAATATGGATGGACCTGCAGGGTATTATACTTAGTGAAATAAATCATACAGAGAAAGATGAATACTACATATTTTCACGTATATCTGGAACCTGAAAAACAAAACAAGTGAACAGATATAACAAGAAACAGACTCACAGATTCAGAGAACAACTAGTGCTTATCAGAGGAGAGAAAGGTAAAGGGGACTAAGAGGTACAGAATGTCAGTTATAAAGTAAATTACTCACAGGGATTTATTGTACAACACAGGGAACATGGTCAGTATTTTATAATTCTGTATGGTGTGTAAGCTATAAAAATGTCAAATAACTATGTTGTACACCTGAAACTAATAGAACATTTTAAGTCAATTACACTTCAATAAATTAAAAAAAGAATATTACGGTAGTCTACAGAAGAAGTGATTTCCAGTTGACAGTGAGGAACAAGACAGTGGATGTGTTTCCGACATGTATAGATAGACTAGAATAAACTGGGTTTGTAGATAGAATTGATAGGAAAAGAGTTGAACATTAAGAATAATTCCAGATTTTTAAATTACGGGAAGTGGGCAAAGCATGGTGTAATCTCCTGATTTAGGACGCACGGAAAGAGCAGTACGTTTGGAGGGAAAATGGTGTTAAGTAGGAAGCACCTGTGAGACATTCAAAGCTGGATGTCGTAAGAAGTTACAGGTACTGGCTCTGGAGCAATCTTAACTGGAGATACAAATATGAGGGCTTTTACACACAGTGTATGATGGAGTCAGTGAGTGTAGATGCAGGTTGAAAAGGAAAACGAAGGGGCAAGTACAAACCCAGAAAGCCTCTAAAAGTGAATGAATATATAGATGAGGAGGACCAGACAAAGTACCAAGAAGGAATGATCAGAGAAACAACAGGAAAAAGTAAAATGACATTTTATGGTATTAACAAAATGCAAGAGGAAGAATATTTCTAGAGAGAAGCAGGTCCAATACTATAGGGTGTTGGTGTGAGGGCGAGACAAATTATGAGTAAGGTATATCCATTGCCTTACTGATATGGCGTTATTGACAACAATATTTAAAGTAAATTTTGGAAGAATTTCCCACATAGCCTCTCTTGGAATGAGATTAGGAATAGCTGGCTGATGAGGATTTGGAAATAGCATGTATAAGGAAATCTATAGGAACGTTTGTTTATTTTAGCCTCATAGAGGAAGTATCTACCTAAATCTCCAGAACAGTCATCAGCCACTCACTAAAGCTACATTCTTTTTCCTTCATTAAAAACTATATATATACATATATATATATATATATATATGTAATGGTATCATTGTATATGTGTGTATATATATATGGTGATGGTTTTTAATCATTTATATAGTGGCAAAAACTCTGTGTGTGTGTGTGTAGTTTTGGCAAAAACTCCTCTGATATTTTAGAATTGTCCTTTCTATACCTTCAAAAAACATTTTTTTCTTTGTTCATTTTTCAGAGAGTATATTTACCATTACTGATTTATATTCAATTTGATGGAGTCATATAAAAATGACCTTCCCTCCAGCTTTTTAGTCTATTTATATAGCAGTTTTATTTACAGAAAATTAAGAGGCAGGTACAGGGATGTCCCACATACCCCCTGCTCCCACACGTGCATAACCTTCCCCATTGTCAACATCATTCACCAGAATGGTGCATATATTGCAATTTATGAACCTGCATTGACACATGATGACCACCCAGAGTCCAAAGTTTAGCTAAGGGTTAGCTTTCTGTGTTGTATATTCTGTGGGTTTGGACAAATATATGATGACATGTATTCATTATTATGTTATAGTATATAGTATTTTCACTGCCCTTTCACTCCTCTGTGCTCTGCCTATTCATTCCTCTCCCTCCCCAGCCACCTCTGGCAACTAACCTGATCTTTTTTATTGTCTCCATAGTTTTGTCTTTTCTAGAATGTCATATAGTTGGGATCATAAATTATGTATCCTTCTCATATTGGCTTCTTTTACTTAGTAATTTACCTTTAAGGTTGCTCCATGTCTTTTCATTGCTTGATAACTCACTTCTTTTTAGTGCTGAATAATATTCCACTGTCTGCATGGTACCACAGTTTATTAATCCAGTCATCTAGTGAATGGCATCTTGGTTGCTTCCAAGTTTTGGCAATTATGAATAAAGCTGCTATAAACATTAATTTTTATAAATATCAACATGTTTTTTTAAACACCAGGATTTTGTGTGGATATAAGTTTTTGACTCCTTTGGGTAAATACCAAGGAGTGCGATTGCTGGATAGTATGGTAAGAGTATATCTAATTTTCTTAAAAATCATATTGTCTTTCAAAGTAGATGTACCCTTTTGCATTCCCACCAGCAGTGTTTGAGAATTCCTGTTTCTCCACATTCTTGCCACCACTGGGCTAGGGAACCCAGTGTGGCTATAATTTTTACATTCCTTCCATTGGTGGGTTGCCTATCTGAGGAGTGCATCCTAACTATATACCATCTCTGCCACTCCTGCCTACTTGTGGTTTCTTCTTTATGTCTTCAGTTGTGGAAAATTCATTTTTGCTAGTGTTCTGGTCATTCTCATAAATAGTTGCTCTGTAATTAGTTGTAAGATTGGTGTGTCTGTGAGAGGAGATGAGTTTAGAGTCTTCCCACTCTTGTCATTTTGGCCCATGGCTTCCCTCCCTCTTGATTTTAATTTTCATGAGATGCAGAGCCAATATATGCTGGTTTACTATTCTGTTTTCAATGTCTTTATTAATAAATGCCACATATTGGAAAACTTAACAAATATTTGTTTAAAGAATAAAATTAAAAATAATTATTACTATAATAATGTCAAATTTAACTTATATATGAAATAATTAAAATGAAAACATTTAAAATATAGCATTTAATCTATAGCAACTATAAGGTAAATATAGTCTGATTTTCTTGCTTTAGAGTAGGCAAAATAGCTTTATTAATGGAATAAATGTGAATGTATTTATTTTACCAATGGAAGACAATATCCTTTAAATATAAACCATATACAGAAATAGTTGGTTTGGCTTAGTTTTAAATTATTCTTTTGTTATTCAGGATGTAAGCATGCATCTATAAGTATTATATCTCAGAGAGAAAGACCCATCTCTTCTAGTTTAAGTCTGATCTTTACTTTTGTTCTTCAAATTAATTCCTTCATTCCCTTAGGGTTAATGGAATAACCCAAAACACAGTCTTAAAGGCATAGCACCTTCAAAGCTGTTATTTGCTGCAAACCTGTACCTGTTGCCATGGAAATCATCTTTATAAACTCCATACACAACAGATAAAATAATAAGAACAATTTAGCTACAAATAGTGTATAGAAGAACGTAAAAATTAAGTTATGACAAAAATTTAACCAAAGATCTTTTAATTCTAATATATTTTTTCCTTTGTCAGTATATGGTGATCAAATTATGTTTGCATCAGAAAAATTAAAGATGTAGATTAAGTTTAGAATGATTTGGTAAATTCACTGATGTCCTTCAAAGTTCCAGAGACTTAGAGGGGAAATTGTTCAGCACATGATTTATATTTATTTACAGTTTGTTCCAGAGAAGCAGATACAAGTATTTTCTATTAATAGATAGTCAAGTTGATTTTCAGCAAGTAAAATATGTATATAATTTCTAATAGAGCATAATTTATATTATGAGTAAATACTATATATTATACATTATTTAAGTTCACCAAATTTAATAGACCATATAGCAAGAAAAAAAAAGCTTTCAATCAAACCCAAGCCTCAAAGAATAAAAATAAATAAGAGTTTGCTAAACAGAAACATAGGTATACTTAGATCAGTGATTCTTAAACTTTAGCATGCGAGGTACTTGACACAGGGGATTGGTTAAAACACTGATTTCTAGGCAACATCCTCAGAGTTTCTACTTCAGTAGCTCTGAGGGGAATAGAGTTCAGAAATTCGCATTTTTAACACATTTTCAGGTGATATTTCTACTGCTGATTTGGGGCCACATATATTGAATCAATGATCCAGACCCTTCCCTGAGGAGGTGTGACTTTAAAACTGAATGACCTTGATTTGATAATAACTATATCACAAGAAAAATAAAATGAAATAGTGTGTAAGTTTTCATTTAAAAATATTGTTCAACAGATACAAAAACAGTTTGTGGCTTCAGTGCCAAAAATATTAATGAGAATAACACTCTCAGATTAAACTGTTTAGACAAGAAGATTTGATGTACCTGACTATGGCTAAGTTTAAAGCAACTAGCTTGTTTCACCAGATGCCACTGGCAACAGGGTAGACCTGGTTGACATTTCTAAGTTTGTTTTTAAGAAAGAGATGTAATGTGAATTGGTGTGTAGGACTTTATTAATATTAAAACCTCATGTTCTGTGAAAGACACTTAAGAAAAGGAAAGAAAAAGCATAGGCTAAAAAAGCAACTTTTGTGTAACACATATCTGATAAATGATTTGTTTCCAGAGTATATTAAGAGCTCTCTAAACTCAGTAATAGGAAAACAAACAAGTTAATTTTTAAATAATGAGCTAAAAGATTTGAACTGTAGTTTCACCAAAGAATAGATATGGGTGAGAAATAAACATATAAAAAATGCTGAATATCATTACTTCTAAGGAAAAATTTAATGAAAAACAAGAGTTGCAGACACATTAGAATGGCTTAAAAATGACAATACCGATTACTGATAAGAGTTTGAAGCAACTGGAATTCTCATCCATTGTTGGCGTGAGTGCAAAATGGCATACTTTGGAAAACAGTTTTCAGTTTCTTATAAAATTGAAATTATCATGTGACCTACCAATCTCACTCTTGGGTACTTATTTTAGAGAAGTAAAAACATGTATCCAAAACAAAGATCTGTAAATGAATGTTGCTAACAGCATTTTAATAATTTTCTAAAACTGGAAAAAACGTAACTGCTATTAACTAGAGAACAGATAAACAGATTTTCGTTCATCTGTGCAATGGAATCCTACTTAGCAATAAAAAAAGGAACACACTACTGATACATCTCAAAACCTCAAAAGTGTATTGCTAAGTGAAGGAAGTTGGACTCAAAGGCTACCTGCCATGTGATTAAATGTCTGACGTTCTGGGAAATGTAAAATTACAAGGACAAAAAAGAGATGACTTGTTTTAGGGGTTGAAGGTGGAGGTAGAATATTGAGTAAAAGCACGAAAGAAGTTTCGAGGTGATGGAAATATTCTGTACCTTGAAAGTGGTGATGGTTAAATAATAGGAAAAGTTTATAAAAATTCACAGAACTGTACACTATAAAAGGGCGAATTTTACCATATAAATTACATTTTAATATATCTGACTTCTAATATGTAATAGTGCTAAGTTGGTAATTTAAAGTACATAGAAACTGTTTTGGTTTTTTTTAATAAAAGATAGTACATGAGCTCTCTATTAGATTTAATAAGACTAAACTAATACCATCATAGGTTTCTTTAATTCCTTATTGCTTGTAAAGTGTCCTAGCAAAATGCTATTTATCTAATTGGCTATAGATTATTTTTCACATTTTCCAGATGAGTAAGGATTTAAAAATTTGCCACTTTTGTCCAAAGCAAGTTGGATTGCCACAGCAAGTAAGAGGAAGAATTGATACTGGTTATATTGTTTTATCTACAGATATAGTTATTATGCTCTGACAGATATTTTCACAAAGACCTCTCCAATCATTCATAAATGTTTAAACATATAGCTTCCAGTTTGGGGGTATAGAATTTGAGACTGCAGCTTCAGATGCAAAAGAGGTACTTTGCCCTCTCAGTTTCAGAGGCACCAAACAGTGAAGAATAAATTAAAAAAGGATTTCACCTGACATAGAATTTGGCCATTGAAAGAAAGTTTATTTAGGGATATCATTTATCATTCTTCAGGGACAGTGCCATCTGCTTGTACAGAATGCTGCAAGACTTCATTTAGTGTCTCTTATTTAATATGTTACTTTTTCATTTAATATGTTACAATAGTTTAAAGTACTGATAAATCTAAATATTTTAGCAAATATGAGCACACACTTGTAATTTGCAAGCTATAGCTTATTTGGACCATCAAGGATTCTATTTCATGGAGAAATAATAGTTTATAATAAAATTTCAAATTATTTTTTCCAGAGAAGATAGAAGTAACTTTAGATTAGTTATTATCAGATGAGAACTAACTTGGTTAAAGGTCATATAATTTACTCCCTGTTTTCAACTTACGATATTCAACTCGGAAGTACCGTCTCATAATAATTATGAATGATAACATATTGGGGAAGCATTTAAAAATATTCTTATAATGCTCCCAGGCATTTATTGTCTTCTTTAAACATGTTCTACCATACTTTATTACTTAAATAGAATATTTAATTTAAAATATATAAAACAGTCAAATTTCATTTATAAGTTCTGAATATTGTTTTAGAAGTACATTCCTATAATTTTAGAAATCATATTTTATTTTCTTCCTTTCAATAAATTTCTTGGTTTTGTTTTTCCCCCGTGTATTTTTTGTTTTAAAATTTTTATATCGTAAAATATTAATGACATGAAATGTACATTTTAGCCTTTTATAAGTGTAAAAAATAGTGATATTAAATACACTTACAATGTGGTACAATCATAAGCACCATCCATTTCCATAATACTTTTCATTTTGTAAAACTGAATCTCTACACCCATTAAGTAGTAATTTTAAATTTCCCCCTTTCCCTGTTCCTTTCCCTGTTCCCTGACAACCACCATTCTACTTTGTGTCTGATATTGACTACTCAGTGTGCATCCATATTGTAGCATATGGCAGAATTTCCTTCCTTTTTAAGGTTGAATTTACATTCCATTGTATGTATATACCATATCTTGCTTATGCATTCATCCATCTACGAATACTAGAGTGACTTCTTTGTTTTAACAATTGTAGATAATTCTGCTATAATCATGGGTGTTCAAATATCTCTTGAAGTCCCACCTTTCAGTTCTTTTGGGTATATACTCAGAAATGGAATTGCTGGATTGTACTGTAATTCTATCTTCAGCCTTTTGAGGATCTGCATACTGTTTTCCATAGTGATTGTACATTTTGCTTTCTCACCGGCAGTGCACAAGCATTCCAATTTCTCCACAGTCTCACCAACACTTGTTCTGTTTCCTTGGTAGGAACTATTCTATTGGATGTGAGGTGGTGTCTTGTAGTTTTGATTTGCATTTCCCTAATTATTGATGTCATTGAACATCTTTCCATGCTCTTACTGACCATTTGTATATCTTCTTTGGAAACATGACTATTCAAATCTTTTGAATTTTTTTGTTTTGTTTTATTTTCTGTTTTTGGGGGGGAAGGGGAGGAAATTAGGTTTATTTATTTACTTATTTTTTAATGGAGGTACTGCCAACCCGGCACCTCATGCATGTTAAGCATGCACTGTACCACTCAGTTATCCCCTTACCCCACCCCCTTGATCACTTTTTTAACTGAATTATTTTTGGTGGTGTTGTTGAGTTTCAGGAGTTCTCTGTATAATCTAGATATTAATCCCTTATCAGATGTAAAATTTCCAAGTATTTTCTCCCATTCTGTGGGTTGCCTTTTTACTCTGTGTGGAGTGTCTTTGATACACAAATTTGAAACATTTTTGTCAAGTCCATTTTGTCTGTTTTTTTCTTTTGCCACCTTGCCTTTGGTGTCACATACAGTAAGTCATCATCAGACCTCGTGTTGTGAGGCTCTCGTCCTACGTCTCTTCCCAGAGTTTGATTGCTTTGGATCTTGCATTTAGGTTTTTAATTTTCAAATTAATTTGAATTGTGTGTATCATAATGCTAAAGTAATTTCCATTTTTAAGAATATAGATGACTGAAACTCATGCCAAATGTGTAGTTTTAAGGGTGTTTTCTTTAATTACTTTTTTGAAATTCAGACTATTCATATAAAAAATATAGTCCAGTCAATATTATCTCTTAATACCCTTGAGTGATATTGAAAACAGAGAAGGGGGTAAAAGGTATTTCTTCCTGTAATATTTTGTTAGAATTATATGTAGGCTGGGAAGGATCGTGTAATTTAAAAAGCCTCCTTCAATATTGAGAATCACCTATTTAGATTATTGGAAGTTATTGTTAAAACATGTTCATTGTACCAGCAATTGCCAGAAACAATAGTATTTGAATAGATATGTACATTAACTTAAAAGAAAAAAACAACTTTGGCCTTTAGGGGATAGATTAGACAAGTAGACGTGTGTAAAAGGGCAGGGGTGTTTAGGAGAAGAGAACTAGATATAGAGGTCGTACTAACGGGAGGATGTTCAAATGGATTGAAATATTTAAAAGAAGAAAGAAATGTACTAACAACAATTTTCAAATCTTCCATTGGAAGGTGTAAGTGACAAAACACTAATTTGAAATAAATATATGAGTATTTATGCATATGTTAGACTACATGATTTATACCTTTCCAGATATCATTGTTTCAGAGATCAAATTCTAGTTATTAATGTTTATATATGTTCATTATTAACTGAGAGCATCATTGATAATTGATAAAAATGACTTAAATTTAGTGATTTATGTTTCCAATTAATATGAAAATAGGCACTTAAATTTGTATTAATATATCAAGGGATTTGAATTATAGGAGAAAAGTGGGTTAATCAGTAAGAAAGTTCGACTTTAACTAAAGTGCCTCTACTATTAATTCATACACTTCAACTTTGTTAGTGTTAGTAGTTACCATAATGAATTCTTCTACATTTATATGCTGCTTTTTAAAAAATATAAAGACTGTAAAACAATTTTCAGTATTTCAATTCAATTTTTTTTAACTCAGTGCCTTTTGACATGTGCTTCTTGAATGAATACCGTGTCTCCATAGCTTTTTCTGAGCAAGCATTATATCTAGCCATTCCGCTTGGTATCCACTTAGACTTTTGACATACATTTGACATGCTGAAAATTACTTTATAAAAAGGCATTATGCTATGAGAGGAAATCAGGAAACTTTAGACTCTAAAATTGTTAGCACTTAAATATAATGTGTCCTTATAGCTCATATAAACCAAGACATCTCTATTCAGAGTGATGAGGGTCTGTCGTTTACAACATGTTATTTCCAAAATCACCCTGATCATTAGCATCCAGTTGGTGGAAGGGGAGAGAACATAAATGAACATTTGTTGGAAATACTTACGGAAATATGTCACTTCTGTCCACATCTCATTAACTGTAACACCATTATTGTTACTTACCTGCAAGGAATTCTTGGATACTTAGAAATACGATCTATCTCAATGTGCAGAAAAAGAAAATAAACTGTGGTAAGCAAGTATCAGTCTATTATGCATCCCTTTATTTTTTCTCACCTCACACTTCACACTGCAGCACAAACACTGTAACTTCTTTCATTGTAATTAATGACTAATAGCAATAATGAAGACAGTAACAACTAACATCACTTTAGAACTGATCATGTGCCAAACATTCTTTTGTATTGTATTACCAATTTCTCACAGCAATCCTGTTGGTTCAGTAATATTACTACAATTTACAAATGTGAAAATTGAAGCCCTGAAAAGTAGGTAAATGGCTAAATGTTATCAAAACTATTAATAGAGTTTATTTTTGCATGCAGGAAATTTGAGTCAAGGGATTTTATTCTTCAGCATATCTGAACTGATATTCTTTAACACTGTGATTTAGGGAAATGGTTGGTTTAAACTCTCTGAATCTAGTTTTCTCATCTGGAAAATGTAGCCAATACATACATTTTAGGGTTATTGAAAATGTACATTAAACTATGCCTGGAAATGGCGAAACTGGCTCTTGATCCAGACTGTCAAGCTCAAAGCTCAGTCTTAACCACAGTACTGTTTTTGCTTAAATTCATCATGCAGGAAATGGATATGCCAATACCAGATTCACTTTCACTTCTTCTGTTCGAAAATTGACTGTGACACTCTTTGTCATCATAACTATTGACACTGATTTTTAATGTTATAATTCCATTTATGTGCATGAAATACTTTTTTTTAAAATTCAGTATTTTAAGGTGTGGGTCTAGAGATAATATAAAAATTGGGGGAGAATATCATTTAATAATGCTTGTAAATGAAATTAAAAGAGTTGCTCTCCTCAGCTAGCTGTGATTCCCAGACTGAAGAAGATGAACATGTTCATTTGTATTAAGAATAAGGAGTAATTTTTGCAGAAATAGACTTTGCTCACAACGAATCTATATGAAGCAAAATGTCACATAAGAAATAAAGGGGGAGGGTATAGCTCAAGTGGTAGAGCATATGCTTATTAGCGTGCACGAGATCCTGGGTTCAATCCCAAGTACTTCCATTAAAATAAATAAATAACCTAACTATCTGTCCGCCCAAAATAAAAATTCAAAATAAAACTTTAATTAAATCCAGGTGTGTCCAGCTTCTGGCCTTTGCTCTTAAAAGGAAGGAAGGAAGGAAGAAAAAGAAAGAACAAAGAAAAGAAAAGAAATATGTAAGAAATAAGAAAAGAAGGCTTAGTAGGTGAACAGTCCAGAAAGACTGATCTTTTGTTCAAACCTCTGCTTAAAGAATTTAATTGGTCCTGATTACTCTTTAGGTAAAGATCTAAATCTTTAATATGGTTCTATGCCCTTCTTCAGTTAGACTGTATCTACCTCTAAAATATCGTTGCTTGTTAGTTTCATTTATTTCCCATGTTCTATTCATAAAATCTTTTAAGTTTTACTCTTCCAAGCTCAGTTCTGTATAAGATATTTGTACAAGATATGTGAAAAGCAGCCTCACATAAACATCTCCCTTAACAAACTCATTTGATTTTCAGCTCAAATGCCATTTTATCAAAAGAGCTTTGCTTTATTTATCAGATTATATTAATATGCATCATACTATCTAACATTTGTCTATGATTCTCACCAGAGTAGGAATTTAGCACTTACCAGAGTAGGAAATTATGTATTTATATGATTACTGAATTAATACCTTTCTCCCATTAGACTTCAAGTTTTTTGAGAGTGGGGACTGATTTTCTTAGCTCTTAATGTACTAAATGGTATATGGCAGAGTTCTGTAAGTAACTGCTGAATAATAAATAAGGGAATCTCAAAAATATTTGTAGTGGATTTCATCTTCCTAATAGTTTTCCCAATTGTATTATAACATCCTTTTCCAATAATAGTCACTAAAACTGAGAACATTATTTTTTGTGATTACACTTTAGAATACTCTTCACATATAAATCATAGATGAATGACAATCCTGGGAGCTGGACAGCATGATGCAACTGAGTAAAGCAGTGTGTAAAGTACCAAGGATATTAAATTATAATCTGTATTGACGTAAGGTGAAAGAAAAGCAGGAATAATTACATACTTTCAGAAAATAGGAATTCTAACACACCAAAACAAATTTCACATAAAATAAAAATATTTAATGGCTAACTCATCGATTTCCAATGTAATGGTGAAAAGACAGTCTCATAGACTTGATTATCATTAGGTTTGCGATTTTTAAAGCATGATGCAATCTATGTAAAAACATTTGAAATGTTTACATGATTATAGAATGCTTCTATGGTTTAACTTAAAATCAATTTTCTAGTTAATTGGTACAAAAGCCAATGAGAGCTACTGATTTTTTAGAAGACTCAAATAGGAAACAGTCCTTTGCCAAATCCTCTGATAGCAAGATTAACAAACATAATTATATGCCAGGTTTTCATCTCTAATCTAAACCCTAGCAAACATTTACTTTGAAGGAACCAATAATAAATTCAAAGAGAAAACAGAATCCATAGGGTGAGAATAAAAGATCAACATCTGGCTCCAAGTCTTCTTGTACGCATATATCCAAGCAATTACACAGACTGAGCAATTGAGAATTGAGTTTACAATCTCATTGCAAATTTTTAAAGAACTCCAAACTTCAGTCCTTTCATTTTTATGTGAGTTAATCTATGTTCATGTCCCAACCCGTCCTCTGAATTCTTCAGAGCTGATTTATTTTTCTAATGTCATATGTGCCTCAGGCAGCATCCAGCTATCTGGTCTCTGCACACCTAGGAGCTAATTGGTGGAACTGCTTTCCATAAAATATTCATAACAGGACCTATTTTTAAAGTTAATTTCAAAACTATTTCTCTCTTCATTTTAATCTCAAATATTGCCACTGAAATTTTATGTGATACCTCTACCTACAGACAATCCCAAAAGGTATTGCAAGTTATGAACTTCCTTAGAGAAAAGGTGATGTGACTTCATAGTCAGTGGCTCACTACTCTGTATTGCAGCTTGGCTTTATTGAAAGTTGACAGAAACCACCAATCATAGAAGAAACTATAAGAACTTATGCATTCATTTTCTTGAAGGCGCTTTGGTGATTCCATGTATGATGTGTTTTATTTTCTGTAAATCCTTTGGCCTTGAAAAAAGAAAACAAACAAAATTTAATGCTGCTATACAATAAAATTAGCAGATCTATTTTCTTTTATTTCATTTTATTTGTATTTTTAGGTAATTGCATAATTTTATACTTTTAAAATTCCACAAAGATAACATACAAAGATATTCTACAAACATGACGTAGACTTTCAGGGGTCCTGAAATTCACTGTAAATAATTTATTTCATTTGAAGAAGCAAAGGAAGCACATACTCAAATTTTAGCTCTAACTGAATTTACTTAATAATGCTCAATTTTTTAATCAACAGAATTAGAATAATTATGCAAACATCATAGTATTAGTATGATAACTAAATTGGCTAATATATTTAAAATTCTTCCAAAAGTTAAAGTTTCATTAAATATTACCAATTCCAACTATATCAGAGTAATTTTCACTGCAATAGAGTATCCTATTATAAAAGACCTGTTCAATTCTTATATATTCACTGCTATCTATAAAATTAAAAATAATTAATAACATTTAATATGCATGTGTTCCATACATTTGGTATCATAAATATCATTTAAAGTCATCTGGAATAGAAAGCATGTTGTTTTCATGAAAGTGAAATCCTGTTTTCAAGGAAAATAGACAAGAAGAAGAAATTTAAGTATGGTCAAGTTTAATGTGGAACCTGAATATTGTTTCTAGTAGGCAGCAATTTAAGTCTTGAAAGTGAATATTTTATGCCAACTGATAATAATATCAACTAATAATGTTTCCTAAGTGCTTTTATGCTGAATATTATTTCTTGTGTCTCATATGAAAAGAATATATGGACCATAAACAGAATTACAGAATTCTACTCTCTAAAGAGATTATGAAACACAAGTTAAAACCTGCTTCACCTGAACTAAGAATTTTTCACTTGTGGTTTTATTGACTGACTAATAATTAGAATCATTGATCTTTAGATATGTAAACTTCACAATTGGAATAGATGTGTTATTGATCATGACATTGTGTTTATTGCAGCTGTCATCTCTAGCAATATTACTATATATATTGTATATACACACATATATATTCTGAATTTGGACCCAGAAATTTGTTTTTTGACAGATACCTGTTTAAACAACGTGATTCTGATGCATGTTAAAATTTGAGATTTACTGCCTTAAACAAGCAGCTCTTTTACATTTACTCATCTGTTTACCTTTCTGCAGATTCAGTCCACCTGAGATTGTTTTTATTCAGCCTGAAGAACTTCCTATAATATTTTGGTAGAGTGGTTCTGCTGGTGACTGATCCTATTAGCTTTTGTTTGTCCAAGAGTATCTTTATTTGTGTTTAATTTTGAGGCATATTTTTAGCTGGGTATAAAATTCTAGATTTGCAGATTTGGTGAGGGGAGTTCAGTTCAGTTCCTAAATTGAATCAGCAAATACTTTAGATGAGAAAGCAATGATAAACATGCTTAGTTTAGAAATTCAAACACTCTTTGATTTAGATCCATTTTATTCTTACAGATATGATTTTTTGAATTTATCCCTTAAAAAATTTATTTCAATAGGATGGTGTTCTCTTTCTTATTCATTCCAATCAGGAAATGCAATTCCATTTACAAGGGTAATTAATTATAACTGAGGTAAATGGTTTTCCATTATAAGAAACTATTTTGAGAATGAAAGTAACAATTCATAAAGAAGCTAAAATTTTAAACTTGATATAGTGACTATTATGGAATGATGCAACTATCACTTCTCATTCATTCTGCTTAATGATTGAGACTGTTTCAATGCAATGTGGTTTTCTAAATTAATACGGAGATTTTGAGGAGATACAAAAATCTATAAAATAAGACAATTGAAGCTCTTTCTAAACCAAATAAAAGGAGTAAAAATAATAATCAAAGAATTAATTTCATTGATGGAGGAAACATGGAGTCTTAATTTCAAAATGCTCTCCAAGATCCAGAATACTTAAATAATAATGTATCAATTCATTTCACCATTGCAAAACAAAATAGAACAGAAGACTATTAAAATGCACGTAATTAATTCTGCTGAAACAAGAAAAAAATCAAATTGGTATCATATGCATTTGCAACACAAAATGTATATATATGTATATACACACACACACACACACACATACAGTGAAGCAAAATCTGAAGAAATTACAGGAGGGAAAAAAAAGGATTGTGACCTTATATTCTGTATCAAGTAACATTATTATTCACTGTAAGTGCAACAGAAAGTGTTTCCTTTTGGAAACCCCTTGGCTAAAATGATATCACATAGTCATGGTCCTCCCCTTATCTTGTGATTCTGGTTTTCTTCTGTCCTCATAAACTGAATGATTTCTGAAGCAGATTCTATTTTAACTAGAATTAACTAGAATATCCTCTTTAATATCACAATGTGATGGACATAACAATTTACTACACACATTTCCCTTGAAGAAGAACGTGTCACTGCGGTCGGCGGTAGACAGCCTGCCACTTTCAGCTCCATCATAGCGTGCCTCTCTGTAGACATTTGCATTAATGACTGGCTAAGGCAGGGGCGCAAAGGCCTTGCTGCTCTGATCTGATGTAGGAGTCCTCTGATGGGCTATGTGTGCTCCAACTCTCCTCATACAAGTTTGATCAAGCCTGTTTTGAGCCTACATCACAGTTCAACTTCTTTCTCTGCCCTGTACTTTTTCTCCCCAATCTTTTTGATAGGTGTTTATCTCTTAGAAATATTTTGTATGCCAAATTCCATCTCAGTGTCTGCTTCTGAAAATCACATGCTGTTCCATACAGAACCCACTATAATAGTGCAGAAACCAAAATACAAAAAAAAAAAAAAAAAGGAACCTGGTCACAGTGTATACTAGATATCACAATTTTTCAGGTATTCTACCTAAATGGAAAAAAAAAAATGAGGCAATACCATATCTACTTGCAATATTGTAAAACTTGGTCGTGAATTTCTTGAAGAACAACCTGTGTTGTCTAGCACTACCATATAAAATGAAATACGCAGCATTATTAGATACTGGTAATTGAAATACTCAACCTATTATCTATCTGTATATTAGAGAAACAGATTTAAATAGTAAACAGTGAAAGGAGTGAGAAAGGCAGAACCTAGATGTAATTGCTTTTGATACACATTAAACCTGGGTATATAATTTTTTTGTTTGAGGAAGAGTTAAAAAACAAAAGCAAAAAAAAAAAAATCCAGCACTGATAGTAAGATCTTAAATTTTAACAAATCCATGCAGAATTATTGATGCTGTAGTCCATCCCTCAAAATTATTTTTCCCTATTCTTCTCAACTTCAGTAAGTATACCCCATAAGCTCGTAATTTAACTTATTTTAATTATCTGCAAAGTGTTTATAAATCCTTGATATTGTCTTATTTATTTGCTTAGTAATGTACTTGTTACAGAATGTAAATGCAGGACCCTTTATATCATGTGCATCATTAATGTCTTGAAATAGTGACAGAAAAAGCTACTAGCACACAGCAGGTGCTTGAGCACAGTAAAGACAAAGAGATCTTAAAAAGAAGCTACTAGAAGACTAAAGAGAAAATACAAATGACAATATAAGTATTAAAGATGCTCACTTTTATTAGAAATCAGGAAATCACTTAATATAAATGTTAAGCTACGGAAACAAAGTATTAATGAAAGTGTACATCAGTGGGAATTGTTGCATTCTGCTGATGTGAATGTAAATTGACAGACCTCACTGAAAGCAATTGACATTACCTAGTACAATTGAACCTTGTGCTTACTCTGTGATCCTGACATCTCTCTCTTTGGCCTATATACGAAATAAATCCTTTTATTTTTGCTTCAGAAGACATGTAAAATTATGCCATGGAAATAATAAATTGAATTACAATAATGTAAGGAATTCAGACACCTATCAACAGAAGTATCGATAGTTTGGGGATGTTCAGGTAGTACCTGGCAGCTGTGAAATAGATGACAATGTATAAGAAAGGTTAATTATGACAAATATAACATAGAATGAAAAAAGTGAAAGTCACAGAAGAATACACATTGTACTATTCAATTAATATGCTGTTCTAGTGTGCTAAATTAAATAAGGTATTGTTTAGGGATATACCCATTTGGGATGACTATAAGTGAAATTAAGAGAGAGAGAAACATAACGGTAGGACAGTGGTTATTTCAACCAAAAAAAAAGGGTAAAGCAATAGAGAGGGAGACTTGGAGACAAAGATGGAAACACATCCCTCCAAAATCTATGGAATACAGCAAAAGCAGTTCTAAGAGAGATGTTTATACTGATACAAGCCTACCTCAGGAAATGAGAAAAATCACAAAATAAACAATGTAACCTTACACCACACAGAGAGCACACAAAAAAAGAAAATTACACTCCAGTATTACTGATGAACATAGATGCAAAATGAACAAACAATGGAAACAGATTCATAAAGAGAATAAATGGGTTATTACCAATGGGGACGGAGGTAGGAGTGTGAAATATGTGAAGGGAATTAAGAGGTGCATACCTCCAGTTATAAAATAAGTAAGCCACAGGGATGCAATGTACAGCATAAGGTTTGCGGTCAGTAATATTTTAGTAACTTTGTGTAGGGATAGACTGTTACTAGACTTATTGTGATCATTTTATAACGTATGCAGATGTCAAATCACTATGTAGTACATGTGAAACTAATATAATATTGTACATCAACTGTATTTCAATACAAATAAATAAATAAAATTTTAAAATATACATCTTTATTATATTCCAAATTCAAATAATATTATCCCACTTTACATACAGAGTAATTACTTAAAGTATTATATTTTTGATTTCTTCCTCCATTCTTTATGCCATTGTTTCCTTATTCTTTTATTTTATATATGCTATAAACATATAAACAATACATTGTCACTATACATATGTACAGTATACTGTATTTCTTTGGACAGTTCTCTTTTATAACAACTAAAATAAGAAAATTTAATTTTACTCTTTGTCTAGTTTATTGTAGCACCATTCACTCCTTTTTTATAGGCCCAGCTTTCAGTCTGGTACCATATTCTCTCTACCAGAAGAGATTTTGCTAACATTTATTTTATTGTGGGTCTACTGGCATGGCATCTCTAGATTTCTGTTTGAGAACTTACTTACTTTACTTTCATTTTTGAAAGAAAATGTCACTGGTTATATTATTTAAATATAAGTTTTTTTAAAAGCACATTTAAGATATCATGCCTTTTGTTTTTGGTTTGTGGATTCCCAAGATATCTGCGGTAATTCTTATCTTCGTTCATCTCCGTATGTTTCTTTTTTGTCTCACTGCCTTCATGGTTTTTTTTTTTTCTTTTTCCTTTTTCTTTTGTTTTCAGAGTTTTCAATATAATATGCCTAGGTCTGGGCATATTGCCTGTTTGTTTCTTTGTATTTTTCCTTCTTGGTATTCTTTGAGCTTCTTGAATCTGCATTTTCATGTCTGACATTTGTCTGGAGCTCTGCTGATCTGGGAGAGAGCTAACATTCCAGGTGCTAGACTAGCTGACTAAAGCAGGATGTCCAAACGGAAATGACCAAGCCTTGATCACTACTCTGACAGTGTACCTTGTCCTGTTTTCCCTGATGGAGCGGTGTGCCAGTTGAGGTTCAGGTGAATCAGCCCAAACGTGGAGTTCTTCTCACTGTTGAGGGGGCCTGAAAAAATGTATCCTGCAGTTGTATGCACCCAGGCAGCAGGGGGAGAAGAGAGTATGGGCCAAGGAGTCGAAAAGTACCAAGTGCTGAATCAGAGTGGAGAGAAGTATCTTCAAGTTTTCTGGATAAGACCTTGAAATGGAGGTGCCTTGGCTACAAATGCAGATGTGCAGAAAGCATGGCCAGTCCTAGGGACACAGGTGAGTCCTGAATGTAAGTCTTTTGGAGACTCCAGTGCATTGACTGTTCAAGTCTGTTGTGGGGAGAGCAGCCACCCCCTGTGAGGCCTGCCGGGTAAAGTCTTTGCATTTGTCTGTGGTTGGGCCTAAAAAATCACACCTAAGTTTTTGGGCAGGAGCTAGACTCCTTAAGATGAATTTTAGAAAATTCTCAGCCATTATTTCCCCAAATATCTCTTCTTGCCTTTTCTCTCTTCCTGCTCCTGGGACTATAGTCACACATTTGATTTAGTTCCACAGCTGTTGGATGTCCTGCTTTTGCTCCCCATTCTGACATTTTTCTTTGTGTTTGAGCTTGGGTAATTCCTATTGAATAGTCATTAAGTTCACTGATTCTTTCCTTGGCTGTGTTGATTATACTGATGAACTTATTGAAGGCTTTCTTCCTCTTTATTATGTGTTTTTAATTTCTTCAATTTTCCTTTGATTATTTTATAATTTCCATTTCTCTGCTAAAATTACCCATCTGATCATGCATGTTATCCTCCTATTTAGTTAGAGCTTTCAGAGCTCTGAATATGTTAATCATAGTTATTTTAAGTCCCTATAAGATAGTTGTAACATCTCTCTCATATCTGAGTCTGGGTCTGGTTACCTTGATTGCTCTTTCTTTGGGTGTGTTTTGTTTTGTTTTTTGTTTTTTCTTTTATCTTTTTGAGTCCTTATAGTATTTTGTTGAAAACTAGACATGTTATGTAGAGCAGTAGACTCTGAAATAATAATTTTATGCCACAAAATAGTCACAGCTCTCCTTCTGCTAGGCTCTTGGTTCACTTTTTCAGTCTAGTTTAGGAGTCGGGCTGCATTTGACATTTGTTTTTATTGTGATTTCCCCCAATGCAACATAGTCCTCTGATTTACAGAGACCTAGTATCTAGGGTGGCTGGTGCTTTATCAGAGCAAAATTCGTTTGATTCTGAATTTTGGGTTTCCCTTTCTGCTGTGACTCAGAGACAGCATTTTTGTCTGCTGTTCTTCTGTCTTCCTAGCATTCTGTAATTCTTGAATTACAGCGCTTCTGTAATTGTGATTCAAGCCATCTGTATCGGTGATGGTGTGGAGGGAAACAGTCTCCGTTCTTGAGTTTTAGACTCAGTCTCAGAAATGCACCATGACTCCAGGGGATATGACTTCCTTAGTTCTTTTCCTTCTCTGCCTGAAATTTTGGGCTCAGTGCTTAATTCTAGCCCCTCCCCTAGGATGTAGCTTAATCCCTCCCTTGTCATTGCTCTCCCTCACCTGAAATGAACCTTCACCAATCAAAGCTAACAACATTACTCTTTCTTTGCAGCACACTGTGTTTTGTGGTGGAGTTAGAGGGAAGGATCCAGTAAGAGTCACTTGTCCCTTCCTATGACTAATGGGCCCCTCCTCCAGGTCTGCCTCACAGTTGGCACAGCCACAGGCTCTTTCTGATCTTCTCAGTGAGCTCTGGGCAGGTTTATGCAGAAAGAACTGACAGGAAGGTACAAACTCTTCCCAATTTCTGCAGCCCCCAAGCGTTTCATTGCGTCAGTAGCTTCTTCCTGGTATGTGATTGCCTCCACCTCAGCTGGGTGAGTTTCAGCACCTCTTCTCTTCCTGTGGGCAGTGTCTTTCCTTAAATTTGGAGTCAGTTTACTCTGTAACCACAGATTTCTGATTAGGTCTAAAAAGTCTTGAATTTGAAGTTAGTCCAACTCTTTCAAGTAAGAGTGGGAGTTGCTTCTAGTTTTCTACGTTCTGGTGAGGAAACTAGAAGTACTGTGGTTAGTTTTAGTTCAGCAAATATTTATTTTGTTCCAATGAGTGTATAGTAATATATGTTATATAGACTCCAGATGGCATTTCAGTGAAGGTACTAGAGATACTCACTAAAATCTCGGATAAAATGGCATAAGTTATTTTCTTTTTGAAAAGAGCAAGTCTTAAAATGTCATTTATATGACTAATAATGGGCTAGTTAAATAATTAAGAATTAAGCATTTAAAGTATCTGAAATTCAAAGGTAATGCAAATCACTTATTGATAGAAATTTAGAAAATATCAGTGGTTTTCTATGCACAATTAAATAGGCAGTTTCTGCATGCTGTGGCCATTATGAAATAATTTGCAGGAGGTTCATTTCATTCAGAAAATGATCAATGTTAATTACTTAGAAATGGCAATATAAATATTGATCAATAATAACATTCTAATTTTGAGATTCCCTTCCCTTTAATGAGTATAACTCTGTTATTAGTAACTGAAACCCTAGTTATACAGGTTGTAGGATAATGATAATTAACTCCAAAAGGTTCAGATATATTGCAGGATAATGATAGTTTACTCCAAAAAGGCTCATATCACCCCATCTCTCAAGTAATATTAATCTATGTCAGGTGAAGACAGCAGATGTCACAGAGAATTTCTTTCAGGAAGCTATGTACAAATCAGAGATCATTATCCCATCCTGAAAGCTATCTTCCCTGTTCTCAATTATTTTAACATATTTTACCTAATTTCAAAGAATCTCTTTAAAATGATAAACACATATACTTCCATTCTCTTAATAATAAATAATTTGTATCACACATTTCAATTTACAGTACTGCCTTTGCGTTGACTATTAAATAATTCTATAACTAATTTATTCTTTCACAGAACTTAAGCCTCTTTTAACTTCAACCTGCAATTTTAGTCCATGTGACTAGAAAGGTGAATAATACAGTATTTCTGAGATCAAGGAACTAATTAATAGGAGAAACGTGGGGGATAAAATAGGATTCAGTGGATTAATGCTATAATAGAGGTATGGCCAATATAATTTAGATATGCCTAAAAAGGATTATTTACCTCTGCCCTATAATGACTAGAGAAGGACCATGGTGGAGAGGTTAAAGAGTAAGAATTTGAATGCCCTTAGTTTTTATAATAAATTTCAGAGGATAAAGGAGGCATATGCCCCCTTGACTTGGGAGACATAAATTGATGTCATTGTTTGGGATAATACAGGCCATTGCTTTAAAACAAACAGCAGCCCAGTTACATGAAGTGTTCAAGGAGGTTTTCCATGTGCAAAATAAGTAAACAGTGCCAGGAAGTGAGTTATAGTCTTGACATCAAACATGGAGGTTATTTATGGAATTTCTTTCTTACTCTTCATAATTACATTCATCAAGCTGAAAATATATATTATTTAATTATTGAATGTTTGATAAGTACTTGATTAGCAATGCTATGGAGGCAGAATCATGAACCCAACGAAGATGTGTAATCCTGAGGAGAATTAAGATTACCAGATAAACATAAGATTCTGACTTTAAACTAGGGAGGTTATCTTGGGTTATTCAGGTAGGACCAATGCAAACACAAGGGCCCTTATTGAGAAGGTGAAATAGAAGAATCAAATAACACAAGGAGATACAATAATGGAAATAAGTGTAGCTTGAGCAGTTGCTGGATAGAGGATGAAGGCCATAAGCCAAGGAGTGAGGTCAGCCTGTAGATGTATAAAAAGCAAAGAAACAGGTTCTCCCTAGAGCCCCCAGAAAGGAATACAGCCCTGCTGACGCCTTGATTTTAGCACAGTGAAATCCAGCTCAGATTTCTGAACTACAAAACTGTAGGATAATTTTGTGTCATTTTAAGCCACTTAGTTTGTGGCCATTGGTTTTCTAATACAAAGTGTGTACAACTCATTTTGAAAACTAATACAGCTGCTGAACATATTTGGTTAATAAAATAACATAATCCCATTTAATAACAGATTATCCTAGTGGGAGATAATGTCATGGAAATATTCTCTTAGTATGGGAGAATCTCATGGGCATAGAAGCCAATAAAGGCCACATAACTGAGAGGCAGATTGACTAACGTGGTAGAATTAAGTGATGCCCAGGCTCTTTGGTGGTATTCAATTAATCATGGAATTCTTGGGATGGAAATTAATAAATATCACTTGAATTTGATCTTCAAAGAACAAGTCATCCAATTCTCACACTTAGATATTTCACACCTCAGAATTCCTTAAATGAAGTGAAGCCTTAATGCTCTTAAGGAGATACTCTGATATTTATTATAAATCCTTCATTTAACACTCCCCAAAGAGATATGTGACCAGTAATTACCAGAGTAACTGTGCACTGGGGAAAGAAAGCTACCTAGGTGTTGCAGGAATTATTCAGCAGTGGCTGCAAGTTATAACTCCTTTATGAAGACAGTGTTTTATAGTGACTCACCATTCAGAGTATCAGTTTTAAGGGTCAGGTGGTACAGTTTTAATCCAAATCTGCTTAACTATAGGCCCTAATTATCTGTCTGTTATTTCTCCTGCTTCCCAATGTGTAGTTGGAATGTATATCCTCAGCATTGAGAGAAACTACATTTTTCCCTTAAGTAAATGATACTGTGATAGGAAACGTCAAATAGAAGTCCCTGGAACTTGGTTACCAAAATAATAAATGAAAAGAAATTACATATTTCTCAGGATATCTGAGATATTAGCCTCATCACAAAAGCCTTGAAAAATGCAGAAATAATTCTACATTAGACCTCTAGTTGGAGGCTGCCATAGACAGTTGGGTTCAGTAGGAAACCTACCATGCACAGGACCAAAGATAACCTCTTTATTGGAATAAATAAATGCAGCCTTTACCACTTTTTGTGAACTTATTGTTCTGCCAGATGCTGCTCATGTCCATACATGTAAACAGAAGCACAACCATCTCTGCCACTGGGCCCTAAGTTTTCAGTGGATCCAGTACCTCTTGGAATGTGTGTAGTAGACACATAATTTCTAGAACTTGTGTCAGTCTCCAGTAGGACAGCCACAGCAGTGGTGCTTAGGAGTCTTTGAACATCGCAGTGCCCCCCTTCAGGAAGTAAAATTTTCTTTTGAGAAGAAGCTCCCAATAGGTTGCTTGGCACTAATAGGGATGGAATGTGTGACCATCAGACACTAGTTGACAGTGAAGCCTATGCTGCCCTTTCTTAACTTATCCTTAGCCACATATTAAGCATGTCCATCAAAAATTTTCCTTCTGATAGAAGTGCTGTCCATGAGCCCAGGTTTAGGCACGTGCTGAAAGCCAGGGTTAAGTTTAGCTGCATCAGCATATCATGCACCTTCCTTATATGCCTCCTGCTGCTGCATTACTGTCCCTCACTCACAGTACATGTATGAGCTCATGGGTGTGTTCTGTTAGGTCCCTGAAAAGAATGGAGGTGGATCCTAGAGGCCTCTGAGCCTTTTGCTGTTGCTGGCCAGAATCAGAATGCTTGAGCAAAATAGTGCCAGTAAGAGGAGACATGGAGAGACAGTAATCATCCAGCCTTCTCCCCCAAACAGCCACCTTGACACTTACCTCTAGAAATATGAATGCAGAGAATTAGGGGTTGTGGATGTGGGGAGTGAGGAGAATTGGCTTTCTAGGTCAACTGCAGAGTGATTTTCTTGGATGAAGGAGTTGTAGCACACTAAGATAAGACAGGATGATCTGCTTCTGTTTCCAAGAAATGCTCGATGGGGCTTGCTGTTTCTAGCCTCTGAGGGTTTTTTGGTTTTTTTTAACTGTATTTATTGGGAGTCTTTGGGCTCCTATCTTTCTTACTCTATTCCCAAAATTTACAGAGCAGATCTGTAGAGAATATGAATTTAATGCTATTTTAATTCAGTGATCATCGTAAAGAACTTTGGGTTTGGCTGTCAAGTAACTCAGCCTTGTAGCTACTAGAAATAAATGTTATTTTACCACATGTTTAGGAATCCTTCTATATCAGTCCATGCTTTGAGACAAAAAATTGTGGTTTGAACTTGTCACACTGTTTTAAAAGACTGTCCAGGAGTCTTAGAAGCAGACACCTCATCACATGAGAAAATGTATAACTGGCCATAAAAGAAAAACAAATGAAAAATTATGTATTTCACAAAACATAAAATATGAATGCCAGTAGACATAGGAGAATACTTAATTTCATTACTTATCAGGAAAATTCAAATTAAAACTACAAAACAATTTTAACTGTCTGACCATATTAAATATTGGGAGAAAGTGGAGTGTGGATCCAGCTTCCAAGATGATTCCCAACAAGCTTCACTTTTGGGTCTTAACACCCTTCTGTCATGCCCTCCAAGTGGAGCCAAGGCTGGCCTGTGGGACCAACATCATTATGCAGAAGTGATGTGTGACTAGGTTACAAAGGGCATTGACATTTCTGCCTCGCCCTCTTGGAACATTCATTCTGGGGAAAACCAGCCACCACGCCATTTGCAGGACGTTCAAAGCAGTCTCGTGAGGAGTTCCACGTGGAACTGAGGCACCCAGCTATCAGCCAGCACCAGTTTGCCTGCCATGTGAATGAACCACTTTTGAAGTGAATCTTCTAGCCCCTGGCAACCTTTTGCGAGACTGTAGTTCCAGGTGACGTTTGATTGTGACCTAATGTGAGACTCGGAGCCAGACCTGCCCAGCTTGAATGGCTCTTTGATTTCTGATCCACAGAAATAGTGAGACATGATAAATCACTATTGTGATTTTAAGCCAGGTTTTAGGGAAATGTCTATGTAGCAATCAATAACTAAAGGTAGAACAATCACAGTTTTCATATATCTGCTTTGAAAGTGTAAACTGGCAGATACTTCTGAAAAAACTTCTGAATGTTATCTAATAAAGTTGGAAATACGCGTACCACAGTGCTTAGGAAACCCATTCATTCTCATATACACCATCTTCATGTGACAAAAAATCAATAGCAGCCTTATTCATAACTGAACACAACCCAAATATCTAGTAACAATATATAAATTCATAAATAAATGGAATATAATCATAAAATACTTTATAGCACTGAAAATAAACAAAGTGCGTCTGAGATGAAATTTCTAGACCTAAGCTAGATTTAAAGTAGTGTAACACAGTCTGATTCCATTTATATAAATTTCAGAAATGGAAAATTGACCATATTGTTTAGGGATGCATGTATAAGTAGCAAAAATATAAAGGAAAGCAAGAAAATGATTATTTAAGGAGTCATAATAATAGATAATCCTGACTATTTTTCAGAGAATTTTTCAAGGAAGGAGGAGTTTGTCACTGAGACTCTACATGGTAGGAATGGGGGCTTTTTTCTGGGGTCCTGGAGATGTGGCTTGTGTACATAGTTACATGGGTGTTTGCTTCATAATTATATGTTAAATTGGATGTTATCTAATGTACATACTTTTCTGTATTTTATTTTACTTATAAATGTTTCTAGAAATACTATATAGTACTTATTATGTATTAGATGTTATTTTAAAAACTTTACAAACATGGACCTCTAATTTTCATAGCTACATTATAAAGTAAATATTTTTATTAGCTCCATTTTATAGATTATGAAATTGATACACAGAGGACTTAAACTGTGGAAAGTCATACCACCTGTAAGTGGCAGAGTGAGGATTCAAACTCAGGCAGGGCAGCTCCAGAGCTGTGTGCTTAGGTACTACATTACTTTTTGTTTGTTATCTTGTTTTAATTATTTCGCTGGTTGGTTTTTGTTGATTGGTTAAAACAGAGAAGAGGGATATTTCCGTCTTTGTGTGAGAGCTTAACTATGTCATTTAATCCTTCTGTGTTTCTGTGGCAAAATGAGGGGTTTGGACTAAATAAATAATTGCAAAACAAGCCTGAGGGTTGTGGTAAGGCTGGTAGGAAGACAAAGAAAGATGTAAATGGTGGGAGAGCATAGATTTAAGGGTGGGGCCACTTCCATGTCTTCTGTATGTGGTGCTCCTATGTAAAATAAGGCATATATAAAGTATGTTAAAACTTTCAAATATTAGAAAATGCCGAGAGTTCCTCCTAAACCTGACACATAGTGACAGAGATCGCCATCTCACTGCTGCCTAGAGCTCCTCCCTGAAACAACCATCCACATTTGTTATTGCTCTGATGACAACTGATACAATTGGTATTTTAATCCCAATAAGGCACATCCAGATGCTGATCTTGTCCCTAAAGCCTGAGGGCATTTATCCTTAGGGGCAAGATCCTCATCTTACCACAGAGGGATCTTTGTGCTAACGTGACGAGATGCATGTCAGTATATCTCACAGAGTTTCAGACTTTTGGAAAGCCGTAAGAAATAATAGCAGATATGGGAATATAAATAGAGATTTCTTTATTTGGGGGAAACAATGCCTTTTTGTTTAAAAGTAACATTTTAAGTCATGGACAGTTCAGGAGAAAGTAAAATTATGATTGTTAGATCAGCTCACAGACTTAATACAAGCCAAGTGCACTGAGTGATTCGTGTTTCATATAGATTTAATTATAAAATAAATAAGAAATATTCAATCCATATCACCAAGAAACAAAGGACAAACAAATGAAAGGGGATTCAAGTGAAAATCTCTGACAGTCTAGAAAAAAACACTTCCTAGTACAAATGGAAAAATGATATATGAATAGTCACTTTTGTGGTTCAGAAATGCAGAGAGATATAGAACCAAGAGACATTCCAAGGATTGATAGTCAAAAAAAAATATTGCAACTTTCATAAACCCTTCTTATTGCCAAATTTAAACAGTTCTTTCTCCTGCTGAAATTGTTCTAATCTAACTAGAGACAAGACTGAGAGGCTCAAGGGAAGGAAAGTAGCAAATGAAAATTTTTTATATGAAATAAGGAAATAAAGAAATGATTTAGTTCGTTTGGCAACGTCTGCTTTCTGCACAGTGAAAACTATTCCTATTTTAGTAGAGGCTGTTCTTATAGAAAAAAATTCTAAGAATTCATATAGTGAAAAGTAGCCTCTCACTCTCATTTTATTGTAAATAGATAAACTGCTTAGTTTCTGTTTAGGGGGCCACTCCCAGCTTCCTACCCAGATACACAAACTTGTCAGAACAGAAGGAGGCTTCCAGCTGGCTTTGACAAAGCTGTGGGGGAAACTGCATCACTACATGCCTTTCTAATAAATGTGCTGGACGTGTGATTTTAGAAGAAGGAAATGATTGACATGTGCCTGCCCCAGAGTTCAAACAGATATGGGCATATCTTGTCTTTCATTGAAGTAATTTGAGATTATTTATTTCTTTAAATCTGTAGGCTGTAGATAGTAATGATAGATTAGACGTGGACTGGAGTATATATCATTTGTAATCAATAACAGTTTTCTCAACGATGGTAGAAATATCCATTAAAGTCATTGACTTGTGCTTTTCGAAATATTTCTCCCACGAAGAGGTGACTGATAATATTGTTATTGTGTAAATCTGTGTGAAATTATTGTGAATTTATAAAACTAGTGAGTCTGTAAATCACTGTGTAGTGGGATCACTCTGGATAAATTGTCTGCTAAATACTAAAAGAAAATAGACTTTAGTATCAGAATTCTTGCAAATGGAGTGCAGTGAATTTTTGTGTTTCACAAATCAAAATAACTGAAAGGTTTATATCTTATACTTAGTTGTTTTAAATATTTTAGTGTATCCGTAAACATATTATTGATTTTTCTATTTTTAATCAAGCAACTTTCACTTAAAAAAATGTTTTTGTCTTAGGTAAGAGAAGTACATGCCTGCATAATCATATTTTCATCAAGGATGTTGAATTCAAAGAATTGATTATACAATTTGTTAATTGACTTAAAATGTTTCTTTATTTTACAGATGTTTGTTTTGTACCTGTGTGATTCAGGCACTTGACATAAGTTGGTAAACAGAGTAGTTGAAAATGGTAAACATTTCTCATGCCACTACCTGCTAAGTTTGTTCTTCTGAGTTTTAAGAGTCTTACATTTCTTCTTATGGGCCATAGATTAGGGAAATGATCAGGGTCGATTACTGCGTACAACTGTCTTATCATAAACACTGGTGGATGAATGTAATAACTGCGTTTTTAAGATACAAAACAATCATTAGCTGGTTAGTGACAGTTTTAGGAAAATAAAACAAGTCTTTAATATAATAATTGTTATTATTAAGATTTGTATCATTAAAGCCTGTGCTCTTCAGAACATCAGTGTGATCCTCTCTTTTCACAGAATCGCAAAAGTGATATGAAAGAAATCAGGGTTTATTCCAAGTGTCAAGAATTGAGAATTAATTTATCAGAAGAATCTTGACCACGCTGTATAAAAGCACATGCCGCATTTGTTTCTTGTTAGTTTTTCTACCTGACAAATACACATCATTCAGTCATTCTTCCATCTATTTATCCAATCAAAACTGTGATTGATTATTCACTATATTCTTGTATCTTGTTGGGTGCTGGGGTAATATTCTGTTTCAGATACTATTCCTATTTCTACAAAGTTTGTGAACTAGTAAGAGAAGTCGACATTTAACACGTAATTAAACAGAAAGCTACTGGGTGCTGTAGGTGGTCATAAACTGAGTGATTAGGGAAGGTCTATCCAAAGTAGTAATATTTAAGATGATATCTGAACGATGCATAGGAAGTAGCCAGTGAGGAAAAAAGTCATGAAAGAAGGGATCTGAAAACGTATCTTGGGCAGCTTTCCTGAGGCAGGGTGAAAAATGACATTTATGGCAGGGAAGAGTGGCCCAGTGTTCTGGAAGGAGAGAGTGAAAGCAAGAGTGGCAGCAGCTAAGCCCTTGGAGGCAAAAGGGGATAATTTATGCAGGGTCTTATCAGAATATTAAGGATTTTTCTGTTTTCTGGATGTAATGAGAAACCAACAGAAGTTTTGAAATAAGATCTTGACATGTTCCAATTTGCATTTTAATAAGATCACTGGGGTTGCTTTGTAATAAATGGAGAGGAAATAGAAGTTAATCCAAAAGACATAAATGATCTGACCCCCACATCAGCTCTGTATGCACCCCTACTCTGCTGCCCCTAGATCACCTCATACCAGCCGCACTGATCTCCACGCATTTCTTGGAACCTTTCTAGCCCTTTCCCAGCTCAGGGCTTTACAGTGGCCTTTTTCTCTCCCTGAAATACTTCTCCTTTGATTACCTACGTCTTGATCATTTAGCTCTTTTTGGCTTGTTACCTTATTAGAGAAGCTTTTTCTTACCTCATCTCTAAAATAGCCACCATTGCACATGCTGCCTATTCGTGCATCTTTTATTGTACAAAGGACTGAGTGTCAGTGGGCAGGGTCTCCATCTGCTCTATCCCACTGCTCTACTCCTGGCACTGAGGGATTATGCCTGGTACACAGTAGGTGCTCAATAAATAATTTCTCAGTGAATGAATGAATGACTACTAAGGACTCTCTTTCAGGCACTAGGAGCTCAATAAGTAAAACCATCAAGCTTTCATATTTTATTAAGTGGAGACAGACAAATAAACATGCACTAATGTTACGCTCAATTACTGCATTTACATATAATTAGAATGTTTTTCATAACCAAATTTTCCCCACTACAGGCCCTCAGATCTGTACTGTTTAAATGACTCATTTCAATCATTTATTAATTCAGATAATATATATTTAACTGAATTCTTATAGGCTTCAAATTCAGAAGGCATAAGTATGGTTCCAGCTCTTGAGGTGATGATATATATATATATATACACACACATATGTGTGTGTGTATGTGTGTGTGTGTGTGTATATATATATATATATATATATATATATATTTCTATGAAAGAACAAGGGAGTAAAATAGTAATCTGTCTGAAAAATTTAGGGGAAAATTCCCAGAAATAGTGCTCTTAAAAGTAAGTTGTAACAGAGGAGTGAGATTTTACTAGGAGATGGTGAAAAGGACATTTCAGTTGGGGAAAAGAAATGGAACAAATGCAAAAATAAAAGTAGGAAGAATTAGGATTGACAGAAAGATTTACAGAAATTTGGTGTATTTGTGAGTCAGTTGTAGGGATTAATACAGTTAAGGTAGGCTCAGATAATAAAGAGACTTACATGTCAAGCAATAATTTGAACTTTTGCCTGTTTCCGAGTAGGCATCACGGCAACACTGCACTTGCTCTGACAACATGAACAGATTTACATTTTAGGAAGCTAAAGCTGGTGACATTGAATTTAGGTTAATAGAGTTAAGAAACAAAGCCTGGAAGACCAACAATTCTTCAGGTAAAAGATTATGAAGGTTTATATCTCTTGTTGTAGGGGTAAAAAGAAAGATGTGAAACAAGATACATTGCAAATATTATTAAATAATATGGTGATGTGATTGGAATGGAGAGAGAAAATCAAAGAGCTTCTCGTTTTCCCCCAGGTGACTAGGGAGATGGTGGTTGTCTGGTAGATCTGAAAATAAGGACTGAGGGATTGGTTCAACTGAAAGAAAATGAGTTCTGGTTTGGACAGGTTAATTTTGTCATACCTGTCATACCTCTGTGGTAAAATATGAGGAGTACAAACTTTGACAAAACAGTTTTAGAAAGTATATGTTTTAAAATCATTGGTATGTTTATGATGTGTAACAGGATACAGTTATTTTGTCAAGGGAAGTAAATAATTAGAGATGAAACCAGTTTAGAACCCTGAGGAACAGCAAAACCTGATGGTTAAAAAGACTGTTTTATTCATAATTGCTAGGACTTTGAAGCAAGATGTCCTTCAGTAAGTCAGTGGATAAACAAACTGCTACATTCATACAATGGAATATTATTTAGAGATTTTAAAAAATAAACTGAATCATAAAGAAGACATGGAGGAACTTTTAATACATTTTACTAAGTGGAAGAATTCAATCTGAAAGGTCTAAATATTGTATGATTCCAACAACATGACATTCTGGAAAAGGCAAAACTATAGAATCTGTAAAGATCAGTGATATCCAGGAGTCAGTGGAGAGGGAGGGGATGAATAGGTGGAGTGCAGGGGATTTGGGGGGCATTGAAACTACTCTGTGTGATGCTATAATGGTGGATATGGGTCAGTATACATTTGTCAAAACCTGCAGAATGTACAACACACAGAATGACCCTTATGTACACTATGGACTTTATTTAATAATAATGCATTGATATTGGCTCATCTTTTGTCACAAATGTATCATGGTTTTGCAAGATGTTAATAATATGGGAATCTGGGGGAGGGAGAATGGTATATGGGAACTCCATAGTTTCCATTCAGCTTTTCTATAAACCTAAAACTGCTCTAAAAAATAAAGTATATTAATTAAAAAAATAAATACACCAAATGTTGGTAAAGATGCAGAACAACTGGGAAGAAAAAGGAAAAATAAAAAGAACTATAAAATGAAGAGGTAGACACTAATGAACTTATCTACAAAACAGAAACAGACTCACAGACATAGTAAACAAACTTATGGGTACTAGGGGAAAGAGAGTAGGAAGGGATAAATTGGAAGTCTAGACTTGCAAATATTAACTACTATAAATAAAATAGATTAAAAAACCAAATTTCTTCTGTATAGCACAGGGAACTATATTCAGTATCTTTTAATAACCTATAATGAAAAATAATATGAAATATAAAGAAACATAATATATGTCTGTATGTGTATGACAGAAACATGCTGTATACCACAAACTGACACATTGTAACTGACTGTACCTCAATTAAAAAAAAATTAAAAGGTATGATAAAATGAATACTGGGAGAAGGAAAAAGCACATGGAAAACAAACACTATGCTTATATCAAAAAAAGTAAAAACTGAAGAAGGGAACTTTAATTTGCCATTAAGAGTCCATTGATAATGGAATACTATTCTGCCATAAAAATGACAGCACAATGCCATTTGCAGCAAATGGATGTCCCTGGAGAATCAGTCTAAGTGAAGTAAGCCAGAAAGAGAAAGAAAAACACCATATGATATTACTCATCTGTGAATTCTTTAAAAAAAAAAGTGAACTTAAATATAAAACAGAAACAGACTCACAGACATAGAATACAAACTTGTGGTTGCCAGGGGGGAGGTAGGTAGGAAGGGACAGACTGGGAGTTTGAGATTTGTAAATACTTACAGGTATATATAGACTAGATAAACAAGTTTATACTGTATAGCACAAGGAAATATATTCAAGATCTTGTAGTAGCTCACAGTGAAAAAGAATATGAAAATGAATATATTTAAATTCACGTATAACTGAAAAATTGTGCTGTACACCAAAAATTGACACAACATTGTAAACTGACTATAACTCAATAAAAAAAAAAGTACACAGAGAAAATGCCATACAAAAAAGCAAAATATTAAGCTCATGCTAAATAGTTCCTGAGTTTTATGAAGATCAAATATATATGTAAACCAAAATTTGTGTTATGGAAAAACAAATTTAAAGATGCCAATCATTAACATACTCTACTTTTAAAATTGAAAAGTATGAATTAAATAATACAAATACTAGTCATTTTGTTAACATTTTTCCAAATAATAGCATTTTGAAGTGTGATGGAATTCAGTGCACCTATTTTTTTTTCTATTGAGAAATATTCACCAATTCCATTTCCCCTTTTTCTGATTATGTTCATGCCTGTTTTTTGACATGCTGAGAAAATTAAGCATATTTATAATAAGTGCTTAAAAATCCTTGCCTCCTAACTACAGCTTTCTTTTTCCGGCTCTGACTCTATTTACTGAAATTTCTTTTTCATAGTCATGGAACACAATTTTTGATTTTGGAAACAGTGATTTTTCATTAAATGCTGGAATTTACAGTTGTATATTGTCAAATGCAGAGATCTGGTGTATTTAAAAATGATACTGAATTTTGTTTTAACTACAATTTCTAAATAGAGCAACTATATTCTAATGAATTTCCATGAAATCCTTATTGTGTCAGAGTATGTAATAAAGCTCCTGGTTGTGAAACATTAAAAAAAACAAAAACAAAAAGAGTCCATTGATAATCTTAAGAACAGATTCCATAGGGAGAGGATTAAAAACTAGCATGTTGCTTAGGGACTAAATTGGAACTAGTACCTAGAGATTTTTTATTTCTTTGCTGCAGTTTCTTTTACTTCAACATCCTCATTGTAGACAATGCAAACTTTCTAAAGCATAGTTTCTAGCCATTCCACAGCTCATGGGCCATCAGTGAATGTTCACTCTCTATACAATGAAGCCCAACATTTTAAGTGTATGCTGTGCATGCCTTCAATATATTTTTAAATCTTCCTCCCCTCCAGGACTTGCATAATATGGAAACAATGCTTAGTTTTAATAAATGAATGAGAGAAGAGATATATTTTAACTGAAGTTCTTCTTTTATATATAGGTTCAGAATAGTATTATCTTTAGAATGTTGGACCAATTCCAATGCCTGGAGAAGTAAGTGGATAAGAACACATATTGAAATGGTAAGCAACGGCAGTAATGTGTTTTGCTTGACCCTATCAGAAAAAGCAGGGCCTTGATATAAGTACCATGAGAGAATAAATGAAAAGCTCTTTAAGGTTCCAAATGACTGTTTATGACTGGGCATTTGAGGGTAGTTATTTCTATCTTGCCTCAGTACTGAAACCTTAACCTGTCGTGAACTGAGGAAATGCCAGAGCGAATCTGGTAGTTTCCTTGGTGTCCTGAAGCTTAAACTGATGAGTGTTAACAAGAGCTGTAGGCGCAGAACAAAGGCTGGGATTGGTCTTGTTGCCTGCTTTGGCTGCAGGGGAACTTTTCTGTTTAGAGAGCAGCAGTTCCTGACGGAGCCCAGCCTCCTCCTCTCACCTGGGGGCTGCGGGGGGGGGGGGGTCACAGCCCTGTGTCTCCCAAGGCATTATCCACCATGGATGACGCTGTTGTCTCCTTGAGCCTGACACCATCCTCTCCCTGGCAGGTGCCCTTACAGATTCATGTTCTGATCCACTTAGAGATGAACTCAAAATTTATCTCCCTAGGAGAAATCAAAGTGAGTTTAATTACAGGTCTTTGAAAGCAGCTCTAATTCTGTCTGCAATCCCCTAACACCACATGAGAGAAATCTGATAGTGGGGAAACTTACCTTGCTTTCAACTTAAGTAATAGCCTCACAATTTTAAAATAATTTAAATGACTTATTTACCATATTATTTACAAAATCAGAGGCAATACACACACCAGATACGGATGGACATCTCATCTTTGAAGAAATACAAATAATCTTCAAAAATATCTATATTTATCTGATCATCACACTGAATTTTAAAGCAACTTAAAACTGATTATTAAAGACATAGATTCACAGAACTTACACAAGGAGCAGCTGAATTCAATATTGATTTCCTTAATTTCCTCATTTGATTTAATGTCTTCATAAACAGATAATTGAACAAAACTGTTTCTGTCTCTTCCCCTGCCCTAACCTCTACTCTGGCAATAATGAGGCCAGAAAAAAGTGACTATTAGAAATTCTATGCACAGTGACCTTGGATGTAAGGTAAATTCTGCAATGCAGGAAAATCAGTCCCCATCAAGTAGATAATAATTCCTACAATTTGAATCTCTGTGAAAAATATTAACAGTGAAAAATCACTATCTATCCAACACTACAGAATGTTAAATTTTTATATACCTAGCATTGCCACAGCTTTTTGCTTCAAATTATTTAGTACAAATCTCCTTCTCATATTTGGTTTTCAATAATATGTATAGTTTGAAAATATGTCACATTTTTATGAGATAAAATTAGAATTCATAATTGATGACAAATAAGAATTTGTAGAGATTAAAGTGACATTGTCCACTTTTTCATTTAGTGCCAGCATACTGTTTCTGCTAGCAGTGTCAATGCTGACCATATGTCACGTACCCTTCAGAGTGAGTCGCAGGTATTAACTAATATAAAGCTCACACTTAGTCTAAGAGGTCAATTTTAGCTAGTATTGTGCATATAAAAACTCTAGCATGACCTGAAACCATAAAATTCCTAGGAGAAAACACAGTAAGCTCCTTGAAATAGGTCTCTGCAATGATTTTTGTTTGGATTTGACACCAAAATCAAAGGCAATAAAAGCAAAAATAAACAAGTGGGATGATATCAAAGTAAAAAGCTTCTTCAAAGCAAAGGAAACCATCGAGAAAATGGAAAGGCAACCTATGGAATAGGAGAACATTTTTGCAAATTATGTATCTGACAAAGAGTTAATATCCAAAATATGTGAAGATCTCATACAGCTCAGAAGCAAAAAACCTAAATAATCCTATTGTAAAATGGACAGAGGAACTGAATAGACATTTTTTTTTCCCCAAAGAAGACCAAAAGCAGGTACATGAAAATGTGCTCAACATCACTAATCATCAGGGAAACGCAAGTCAAAACTACCATGAGATATCACCTCATACCGGTTAGAATGGCTATCATCAAAAAGATAAGAGATAACAAAAGATGTGGAGAAAATGGAACCCTTGTGCACTGTTGGTGGGAATGTACATTGTGCAGCCAGTTGGTAAACTGCATGGAGATTCCTCAAAAAATTAAAAATAGAACTATCACATTATCCAGCAGTTCCACTCGGGGTATATATCTGAAGGTAATGAAAAGGAGATACTAAAGAGATATCTTCTCTCCCATGTTTATCACAGCATTATTCACAATAGCCTGTATATGGAAACAATCTGTGTTCATCAAGAGATGAATGGATAAAAAAAATATAGCATGTCTGTATAGACAATGGGATGTTATTCAGCCACAAGAAAAAAAGGGAATCATGCCACATGCAACAATATATATGGACCTTGAGGGCATTATGCTAAATAAAGTAAGCCAGCCAAAAAAAGACAAGTACTGCATGGTATTATGTGTGGAGTCTGAAAAAAGAAGTCAAAGTCATAGAAACAGAGTAGAAAAGTGGTTGCCAGGGCCTGGGGAGTAGGGGAAATAGGCAGAGGATTAAAGAGTACAAACTTCCAGCTATGAATAAAGTCTGAGGATCTAGTGTACAACATGGTTAAGTATAATTGATAACACTATATTGTATGATTGAGATTTGCCAAGAGAGTAGAATGAGTAGAATGTAACTGTTCTTTCCGAGAGAGAGGGAGAGGGAGAGAGAAAGGTGATGAATGTGTTAAGTAACTAGATGGGGAAATCCTTTCACGCTGTAAAACATGTATCAGATCACCACAGTGTACACTGTAAATCTCTCACAATTTTATTTGCCAAATATACCGCAATAAAGCTGAAATTAAAAAAAATCTGGCACAGAGAGGCTGGATGATTAATGATAGTCACTGAGTTAGTTACTAACAGAACAAGATATCAAAACAGGTAAATATGGATACACCGTTCACTATTTAACCACTATGATATTCTAAAAATTTACCTTTAATATCGCTTAGATCAATTTCTTACACATAGAAACCAATCAGTTGTATGGGTATAAATGTGCATTTTGATAATATTGTGAAAGACAACAGCAACTGTCTCAGTAAAGTTTTATTAAATGGTATTTCTGATTCGAGTTGTTTTTGGTGAATTAGAGGAAGGATCCCTTTAGTTAAGTTGCACAACTGAGTAGCTGCAAACTGGAGTTATCAAAGCGTCAAAAGGCCTAAGAAGTTAGAAGCAACGGTCCAGTGTGCTTAGGTGATAAAACAACCCAGATGGATTTGTAGAGTGGGATACATGTATTTATAGAATGTCATGTAAGTACTTCTGTGACACACTTAGGGAACTGTGGGGTTCTGTTGTTGGCAGTATGGAATTTAGATATTTTTTCCAGTTCACATAAAAATACTCAGATTTTACTCCAGTATTAAATAGGAAGATGGTTTCCCAAAGTCTGGAAAATGCTGGAACATTTAGACAAAGGAAAATTTTTAAATAGTGATTATGTGTAAAATGCCTAAATATGTATGCTTTAAAGTTTAAAAAAATATATTGGAGAGCACCCATCAAAACAGTAAAACAGGAGAAAACATAAAAGTAAAATAAAAGTTGGGATCATTTTTTTAAATGAAAAATAGAGATGACATAATTAAGGAAGGTGAAAGATGAAAATCAGTGGAGTAAAACATTAATAACATAAAGATGAAACTTTTTAAAACAAAAACTTTAAAAATAATTAGAACATTATGAGATTATACAAATATGTGGAAAAAAAAGTACAAAGATAATGTGAAAGGAAGAGTCAAAGATAAGAATAAAAGCAAGGAACTTGGACGTTAATAATAAAATTAAAAGAGCACAAACAGTAGGTATATTCAATCATTGTTACATGTAGTTAGAACATAAGATCATTTTAAATTTGTTTATTTGTATATAATTGTAGCAATAACAAAAGTTTGCTGAAGTCTAGCTCCTGGATCAGAACATAATTGATCCTGATAAATGTTCTAATTTGGAGATGTCAGTGGAAGTCGCCTTCTAAGGCAGAATCATAAAGGGGGAGAACAGGAAACACCTTCCAGTTACATCCGTATTTCAACTTTACTTGTAAATGAAGAGGGGCAGAATTCTGGGCACAGACCACCATGCATGATCACAGATTCAAATATGCTGCCCGTCTGAAATGCAACTTTTGTGACAGAATCCCCTCCCACGAATGCTGTGATACATGCTGTTTTGACAGACACAGATGTACAAGGCACCGAATCTATAAATGTAGGGGTGTATCCTGATAGATGAAGTGAAGGTAAATGCAGATGGAGTCTCATAGATCCAATGACTGATTAATGATTAGTGCATTTTTAAAAATAAAAGTTAAGATTTGAATACAGTGTGGCAAGGTCACCCAGGTTGTGGAACTGACTAGCCTGTCCTATTTTGAACTATAATGGCATTAGCATCTAGAATGATGACTTAGAATACTTTCTTATTGAATTTTGAGATGACATCAAGGCTGTAGAAGAGCTACTTATTACATTAAAAAAGTTAGTCTAATCTTATTTTTAAAGACCTGGGCAATATTGTTGTATGTAGAAGAACTTTGTTTAATAGAAATAAATATGAACTCTGATGTTTTTAAAATAGTTGCACAACGAAGACATAAAATGACATGTATTTAGGAGAGTTAGTATAGAAACAAATACCTGCCTTCGATTGGTTATCTAAATTTTAGCTAAAATCTTATTTTAACTTTAAAAATCCGAAAACAAAGTGACCTTAGTATTAAGCCTAAAGAGAGACATTGTCAGAATTAATTCATTTATTCATTGTCTCAAATAATAACTGAATGCCTTATATGAACAAGGTACTGGGCATGAAATGTTGCCAAGAAACAATCCTGTTTCAAGAGACATGCCATCCATTTGGGAAGAACTTTAGGGGAAAAGTCTAATTACAATATATGATTGAAAGTGCTGTAAGGAAGATTGCAGATTCCTAGGTGTGCCTGAAATAGCAGAACCATTAATGAAGATCCAGAAAAAGTATTTTAAAAGAAATTTCATGTAAACTGATATTGGGGAAGATAGTTTTCATGCAGAGAGAAAGATACGTGAAAAAAAATTGGGAAATGAGCTTACTAGAAAAACCACTATCAGTGGAAAAAAAATGGGGAAATGAGCTTGCTAGAAAAACCGCTATCAGTGTGCTCAGTGAAAAAGGCAGGTGGGTTATTAGATAGAGGGATTAACACTGTGTGTGGTTTCCTGTGGCTCCTGCAACTTCTCTAACTCTGGAAAAGCTAACAGAAGATCCTATGATTAGAACAAGATTTCCCTCATTTTTCTCTTCTAGCCATTGCAAAAAATTTTTGGAATACCCAACTCCAAGTATTAAACAACTTCCTGCTTGAATTATCTAGTGTGATTTCTAGTCTCCATATTCCTGACCCAAACTTTGACTGATATGATGGATGGCTTGAGATAATTAAATTTGAGCAAAATCTTTCAAAAGGTAGGGTGGATAAACAATTGGAATGTGTAAGATTGGAATTAAGGAGATAGTGATTTAGTTGAGGCATGACTATAACCTGAGGAGAGAACTTAAATTTTTCTTTTTGTTGTTGTTATTGTTGTGTTAAGGGCTATAAGAGGGGAAGAAGAGTCAAGGATTACTGCCATGTTTGTCACCCAGGTAGCTGAATTAATGACCATTACATTTGCTCAGTCTGGGAACCTGAAAGAAACTTCTGGTTTGGGCAGAAAGTAAGGTGGCAGAAGGGAGCTAATGCCATCAGTTTGGAAAAAAGAGAGAGCTCTCAGGATCCAAAACTTAAGACCAAGTCCTGAGTTAGAGGTGTGGAAGAATCATACACAGTTAAAAATTAATGCAAATAATGAGTGTGAATGATGGCACTCAACAAAAGTATGGAAAGTGTGAGTAGAGGGGAAATCAGAATTAGGGAGAACACAAATAATAAGAAAAAGCAGAGTTCAGTAAGTAACCTGAAACGAAGTGGAGAGAGACATGAGGAGAAAATCGGGTAAGTATGATTTCCTAGAAAATAAGGGACTACAGAATTAAAGATGAGGAGTTCACGACAGATATAATGGTCAAGTAAATTAACAATTCTCATTTTAATGTTTAATGGCAAGAAATTATTGGTGTCCATGTAGAGAAAAATTTCAGAGACTTCTTGTGGGTAAAGATCAGATTGCTGTAGGGTTTAGAGCGACTGGAAGGTGTGGTATAGGCAATGATATGTAAAATACATGTGAGAAGTTTGAATGTGATTTGAGAATGGAGAGAGGAGAGAAGTGAAGGGGTGTGTCAGGTTGATGGAATGACTTTTGTTGTTACTTTTTACATTTCTGAGTTTTTAGTTGCATAATTATTAAATTTTTAATAAAATGATAGGAAACACTTAAATATGAAAAGTATTGACAATTTACATTCTCTACATGTACATAAAGAAAAAAACTAATATCAATATATATGCACAAAACTATTTCAGTTGTATAATAAGCCTTTATATAAAATTACAATGATTTACTTAAAGTTCTCTTTTTAGAGACTTCAGTTTTTTGCCATTTTTAAGTTGGAAATGTGTCATTGGTTGTTCACTTTGCTTGAAAGGAGAAATGACCAGATGTGCAGTCATATACTGTTTCATGACCTGTGGCCAATGGCTTGACTGATGGTCAGGGACTTGGAAGGAACATGATTGGAAAATTGTTGACAAGGAAATTTGGGAAAGAGGAATGTTAGTAGACCTCTGTGAATGAGTGAGAAATGTGAAGATAATTGCGAATGTTCACCAAAGGGTCAGCTCGAGAGGACAATTAAAATAACTGAGTGGATAGGATGAGCAGTCAGCCTCTTTCCCCAGCCATCCCTGTCATCACTCAACGAGCTCATGAACAAAGTGTCCATGGCGGCAGAGATGGATGTTACACATGGGCTCAACAACATGGAGGTTCCACTCACCAAGCTCAACCCGGGTTTGGCCACTGCTAAGTGCCAAGCTGCCAGTAGTAGAGATCAACACTGAGTCTCCAGTATGGCACCATTCTTTAGGGTGATCAGCCAGCCACCTGGTGGCAGATTGATTACATTGGATCCCTTCCACATTGGAAGGGGCAAGGTTTTGTTCTTACTGGAATTGACATACCCTTTGTTTACAGATTTACCTTCCCTGCACACAGTGCTTCTCCAAAACTACCATCTGTGGACTTACAGAATGCGTTATCCATTGTCATGGTATTCCATAGAAAATTGCTGCTGATCAGAGAACTCATTTCACAGCAAATGAAGTGTAGCAAAGGGCCCAGGCTCATGGAATTTGCTAGTTTTACCATGTTCCCCACCATCCTAAAGCTGCTCACTTGATAGAATGGTAGAATGGTCTATTGAAGACACAGTGAGGGCACCGGCTAGGTGGAAATACCTTGCAGGGCTGGGACAAAGTTCTCTAGAAGGCTGTATATTCTTTGAATCAGCATCCAACATATGGTGCTGTTTCTCCCAAAGCCAGTATTCACAGGTTCCAGAATCAAGGGTTGGAAAAGGGAGTAGCACCACTCACTGTTATCCCTGGTGACCTACTAGCATTTTGCTTCCTGAACACATGTTCTGCCAGCCTAGACATCTCAGTTCCAAGAGGAGTAATGCTTCTACTAGTAGACACAATAATGTTTCCATTGGACTGGAAGTTAAGACTGCTACCTGACCACTCTGGTTTCCAGTGCCTCTTAATCAATATTGAAAAGAGTACGTTACTGTGCTAGCTGGGATGGTTGATCCAGACTGAGGGGCAATGGGGTGACACTCTTCCACAGTGGAGGTAAGGAAGACTATGTCTGGATACAGGACATCTCTTAGGGTGTCTCTTAATATTAGCATGGTCTGTGATTAAGGTCGATGGAAAACTACAGCAGTCCAATCCAGGCAAGACCTTTACTGGTCCAAACCCTCCAGGAATGAAGGTTTATATCACCCACCAGCTAAAGAACCATGGTCTGCTAAGATGCATGTTGAAGACAAAGGAAATATAGCAGAATAGGTAGTGCAATAAGGTAGCTATAAATACTGGCTGTGACCGTGTGACCAGTTAGAGAAACAAGACTGTGATTGCCATGAATATTTCCTTCTTGTTTTGTTATGAATATGTTTGTGTGTATGTGTGTAATATCTTAGTTTTCTTCCCTCTTATTCCCTTATGAAGTAATATAAATATATATTGAGTTTATATCATAGTATTTAAGTGTTGTTAATTTTACATCATGGTATTTAATTTATAGGAGAACAAGAGGAAGAGTAAATATCACTCAAGGGCTTAACCTCCTCTTCTGGGGAGGTATGTTTTCAGTTGTACACAAACTAGTTGTATCATATTAGGTGGAATTATGACCTTGTCACTGTCTTCATTTGGAGATTAATTATGATTTATGTTGATGCATATGGGTGCCAGTTGACAGGGGGTAGATTTGTGATGGTTAATTTTATGTGTCAATGTGGCTGGGCCATGGGTGCCCACATAATTGGGCAAACGTTGATCTGGGTGGGCTTGTGAGGGTGCTTCTGGATGGGGTGAACACTTAAATTGGTGGACTGAGTGAAGCAGATTGTCGCCCCACAGTGTGTGTGGGGAAGCTCCTCTGGTTTGACTGCCTTTGGGTTGGAGGTTTTGTCTTTCTTGTCTTTAGACTCAACTTGAAGCATATGTTCTTCTTGGGTCTTGAGTTTGCTGGGCTTTGGACTGATACCACGCCACTGGCTTTCCTGTTTCAGGCCTTCTCAGACTGAAACTACACTATCAGCTCTCCTGGTTCTCCAGCGTGTCAACTGTGGATTTGGGGATTTGTCAGCCTTCATGATCACGTAAGCCAATTCCTTATATTATCTATCTATCTATCAGTCTACTACACACACACACACACACACACACACACACACACACACAGGTACACCCCTTTTTGGTTCTGTTTCTCTGGAGGATCCTAATACAAGCATCTGCTTAGAACGACGCTTCTCTAAATTTTACATGTCATTTTCTACAATAACTGTCACCATCCCTGGTTTATGCATGAAAACAATGTAGACATGTAGACAGTTGGATGGATTTAGGATTTGACTTTTTACTCCTCTAGTATGACACCAGGGCGCAGGGACAAGAGGAATAATAGAAGAAAATGTTTAGAGATGAACCAAAGCACAGATGAGATCATGAAAGTTACACCACATCAGAACAGCTCCACTCAGTGAGAGAGAAGGCTCTCCTCGATTCTCTTTCACCTTGTTATCATCTAGCTTTAGCCTTAATTCTCTTCTTTTTTCTACGTGAGAAATCTGTGTATTCACATTGAATATGTTTTTACCATCTTTCATGCCCACAATATTTTGGGACAATGCACTTAATCTTGCTTAAAAACTGTCAGATGCTGTGAACAAAGACCACTGGAAAACAATTTTATCTTCTTGGAAATTCTCTTTTACTTTTAATGAACTACTTTTTCTGGTTCTATTCCTAGCTTAGAATACAATTTTTTAAAAAATCTGGTTAAGTATTATTTGAGTGTATGTTACCTGAATGATATTGAATTTATCTGATACGTGTTCAGTTGGAGTCTCAAAGTACCCAGTATGGAATCAAAGTTCCTTGTATAATCTCTCTCTCAAACTATTTCTAGAAATAACCTCAGAACATCTCTTACATGTACCAAAAATATTCAGTGATCTGAGAGCAAGTAATACTATAATTTTGAGGCTATTCACTGTGATGATTGTACTAAAATGTAATGCCGAGCTCTGACTTGACATAGCCAGGACCGTCATCAAGACTGACTGAAGGTGAATTAGACATCCACTGTTGCCTAGTCAGTTCTTGGCTAGCTTAGCTACCTTCTTTAACATTGAAAAGACAATGATACCCATTCTTAGTTACACTAACCAGGGGCTTGGATTCCTAACACTATTCTGAGTCTGTAAATCCTGATATTTTTTTGCCTGGATTCCTACCTTTAGCATTACAAGTAAGATGAGAGAAGAGAGGTTAATGTGGTTGCTCCCATTCTATAATTTAGAACCAACTTCTTCAGTTGCTCTGTGCTCCCCTCCCTGACAAGTATTTTGTATTTCTGTAAATATCTGAATCTACACAACAGAGGTTATGTTAATGTCACTGGTGATCAGTGTTTAAACCTATAGGTACTTTGAGAGAATGACATTTCTAACTCTTTATATTTAGTCACAACTGCCCTGCAAGAATCAAAACCAATAAAATTAACAGAAAACATAAATGAACTTACTAGTTACTTATTTAATATCAATGTAACTTGAAAAGAATATTCCAAGGGTCAAGCCAAAGGGGAGATAGAACCATATATTTGTTTACATAAAGTAGAAACATTATATTTAGAATGAAATTACAGAATCCTCAAAGGCAAAGAATGTATTGGAAGAGAATTTCTGGAAACCACAGAGTAGATAATGGTGAAGATTTTTAATGCATAAGTATTTCACATAATAAATTTTTCAGCAGAGATGCTTAGTAAGGAAATAGTTTATATCACTAGTGTGCAATGTATACAAATTAAAATAGCGACTTTACAGAAAGGTAGGTTTCAACAGTGTAGCAACATTTGTGCATGCGGGTAGGTATATTTTTGTTTAATTTTCAGTGTTTGGAAGGGAATACACAGTGCTGCTGGGAATACAAACCAAAGTTACATTTTAAAGAGCATTTTAGTATAATTTATCAACCAGTTTTCAACAAATTATTCTAAGAAAATGATTGAGAACCTGTCTCCAAATTATGTTTATATATATATATTATTGCAAGATTTATAGAAACTGAAAGCAACAACAAATTCTAATATAAGGGGATTCATTAAAAAGTTATAATTATGGAAAAGATTTTGAAAATTTTAAAGAATAGTTAAAATGTATAAAATTGGGAAATGCTTAAAAGCAAGTTCCTGAAGAGAGTTACAACACATTCACAAGTTGAAGTAAAAAAAAAGTTAGAATAAAAAACTGAAACTTTAAACATCAGAATGTTAACCCAAGGTACATTTCGGACTGGGATTTTAAGATGCTTTGTGTGTGTGTGTGTGTGTGTGTGTGTGTGTGTGTGTGTACAATAAAGATGGATAGATAGATAGAGGGTAGATATGTATAATAATACTAATAAAAAGTTATTTTAGAAGTTGATTACTTAAATAAGTTAACTAGAATATGTGGGTGTTTTGCTAAAAAAATCAGATCAGAATTTTAGCCTGTATTTTATAAACACCCAAGTAACTGCAGCTGTAAATAAATACATACATATGGACATATACGTAGGAATACATAAAGCTTTTAAAACTGAAAAATTCAGATAAGGGTTCAAAATGTTCTCTCTGTGCTTTTGAATTTGTATAGATGTTAGAAATTATTTATAGACGTTCTCACAAACATTTTCCTATGATTATTTTAAGGAAAGGTCTAGTAAAATTCAGTCATTTCATATCTCACTCTCAGATTTCCTTCTGAGTCACTCTGATTGCATTAATACGCTCATATTAATGGCTGGACAACTGTCTCCGTAGTTGAGGGTTTATTTATTTCACAAGAATAGTGAAGACATCCTATTGCAGTAATACCAGCACCTGTGCGTGTCCTAAGGCGAACATGAACTAGAAAATATTTAAGAGAGTAAACACCATGCAGAGGCTTTCACGTCGGGTGCTCATCATGTGCTTCAAAGCTCGAGTCTGCTCTGTTTTCCCTCCACACTAAGGAGGTCACCACTTTGGAGAGAGATCCCCCTCTTCCACTCCCCCCCATACCACTTTGGTCTCATTTGGTGTTCTGGGAATTGATTGCATACAGCAGCGTATTATTCAAGCTTAAAGCATAATATTCTGTCTCCTTTTAAAAATGTCACTGCTCACCAACTCTTACCCTCTCCACTGAAGACAGGAAAGACTAAAACTTCACCTTATATTGTGAGTATGCTGTGTTAAAACAGGGACCTGACTTAATGAAATGACCTGAGGAAATCAGTGGGCTCTTCTCACATACTCATCTTTGGAAGCTATGATGGTTGGAAAAAGTGCTTTCCTGAATAGTCAATTTTGTTTTTGTTCCCTCGGGGCAAGGTCAGTCTTATGTGGAGGCACAAAAGACTGTCGCCTGTGGTGTGAATTAAGAAAAGCATAAAAAAAATTCTGCTCCCAATATCTTTGATTTGTAGATCTTTAGAAAAATTTACATACCATGTATTATTTAGGATTCATATTGATGATTAGTAAAATGCAAATATGAGGCAAAGAATTATTAGCTCATTCAGCTTTATAAATTATAAATGCCTAAATCCAAGTAAGCTAGCCAAGGACCAAGGTAAAACCTACAGAAATGTAATTCCAAGGAGGTAAGATTGTATTTTTACATGAGAGTGGGTAAGTAAAATAAAGAGCACAAAGTATTCCTCATACTCCACAGTTGTTTATACTCTTTACTGTTTCCTCTCCTCTGACTCATTCTTCTAAGTTCTTTTATTCTCATCTTTCTTCATTCTACTCTTTGTAAGGCTGCTTCATTCTTTAAGAATCCCCTGTAATCCTCAAACATTTTACCCTTAAAGGATTCCTCCAAAGGTTACAAAATCTTAGCCTTGTTTTAAGGATACCATTTCCTTTCAAACCGAGTGGAAGCTATTTCATTCTCCTATAGCTTACAACTTAAATTCAGAAAATACGGTAACCATCTTTTTTTTTTTCTTCCTCCCCCTCTCATGTGGAGTGCATAATGATCACTTGAGGCGTTTATTTGAAAATCAGATTCCAGGGTCCTTTTCAGGGAGTCTGATTCGGGAGCTAGAATGAGGTCAGGGATTTTGAGTTAACAATCATCCCAGGTGATTCTGATGCAGGGGTCCCCAGGCTACCCTGAGGAAAGCTGCCACACGTGGCCGGGAGGAGGAGCCGGGGTGGGGAGGCTGTGGGCACAGCACATAAAAGACTCCGGCAGGGTTTACTTCGGCTCTCCTGCCCTGGCTTCTTCACCCAGACTCTCTTCACACCTAAGATGACGATAGGCAGAAGAAAAAAAAAAACATTCTGAAAGGTGAGTTTCAGAGCTGGGCAGCTTTTCTGCCTAGACTTTGGCCACTTCCTCTTTTTCATTAGGAAGTTTATATTGGATTTCAGTAATTGTGGTAGCGGTTGGGATATACTGGAGAAAAGATAGTACCACTTTGGCCTTCAACAAGTTTATCATTTATGGAAAAAATGGACATTTTAAAATAAAAATAAATTGTAATTAAAGTTATGAGGGAGGAAATATAGGAAACTCTGAAAACAAAACAAAAAAAGTCAATCATCAAGGAAGAATGCCCTGAGGTGTGATATTTAACTCACATTACTAAAGAGGAGTGGGAGCTACCAGCAGGCACTGTCACGCTAGCGGGGGGGGGGGGGGGGGGGGGAGTGTGCCTGCGTGGAAGTAAGTTACACCGTATTTTAAAAGCTCTGAAAGATATTTATTATAGCTAATGCATAATGTGAGAAAGGGACAAGCTGAGCTCAGGCTGGAGAAGTTAACGAGATAGATCTCCGAGGGCCTTGTTTATCACATTTAAGGGTTGATAACTTCATTTGAAGGAAAATAGTGAATGAACCATGAAAAGAGGAGACGTGTTGATAATTTGCTTTATTAAAAGTCCACTTTGATGGCCTTGTGGATAATAGTTTGAAAGTGAGCTAGTTTAATGATTAAAGGAAAAAAAAAAAAAAAAAAGCTCAACTATGGTAATTTTCTAGGTGAAAATTAACTGTAGCCCAGCTGAGAAAATGGTAGGAGGAATGGAAAAAGTCAGATTAATATCAGAAGTATTGATGACGTTGCATTAAAACTACCTAGTGATTTATTGAATGAGGCGAGATGATAGACTTATTAGTTTGTTCTGTGACAGAATTTCCAGGAGGTGATAGGATTGGAATCCTTTGCTGATTGGGAAACTGTTAGACTTGAATGCATAAAAGCTAAAAGTTTAGACTGTTTCAAAATGTTTGACTCTGAACATGTGGAGAGAGGGGGATTCCTGGCAGAAGTGATTAGAGAGAAGACTGTCCATTTAAAGGTGAAAATTATTAAAGTATTTTAATATTGATTCAATAAAGCAGTTAAACTTGGAGAATGAGATGAAGATGGAAAAAGAAAAGAAGTTTTGGATTTAGATTCCTTGTGTAGGTAACAAGTTATGGACTCCAGAGTGTTGGTGAAGAAAGAGACTCTAAACCAAGGAGACATAACTCTTCTATTGGCATAAAGAATACAGAAGGAAAGCACGTAGCGTCGAGCGCTGCGTGAAGACATTGAGTGGTGTTTTTGATGGCTTTGTCTTAACTTTCTGTGTAATAGAAGACAGGACTGTCTTCTAATGGAGGGACAGTGGATTATGGGTTGTAAACTAGAAAATGGTAGTAAATTCTTGCAGTAGTAATTGTGGGGAATGGAAAAGACAGTTGATTTAAGGATGCACAAATGGATGTCTAGGCAGTTTTAAGGGCACACTTTTGTTTAGTAACTATGAATGTGAAGTGGTGAGAACATGTCCAGTAGTTCATTTTCTCAGGAGGCTTTACATCAAATAGTTGTTCCTAAGTCGGCAGCCATTTCCCACAGAAGCTAAAAGGGAAAAATAGGTGAGTAGGAAAAAAATGCTTAATATTCTTCCTGATTAATCCCAATCTGGAAACAAGTTATTTATTCATTTATTTTTTTAAGTTTGCCTAAAAACAAAAGTAGTGCAATCTCTTTATTGTGTCAAACACCTTACATATTGGATACCCCAAGGAAAAAATTATGAGGAAAGGGGTAAATCAACACTTTACAGAAGGGAGTACACAGAGGACACCGAAAGCTGGGCATTTTAAATTCAAGGATTAGAAAATTTGTTTTTCCCATGTTTATTCCATATTTACTTGACCAGTCAGTTTATTTGTTCTGCGAGGGGACGAAGTGAACCCCTTAAGCCTTTTTCTCGCTTTCTCATGTGGAATGCTTTCTTTGTGACTCTTGGGCTTTGGCTTGTGATCCCTTTTTTGACAAATCCAGTGGGCACACTCTAATTCTGGTTCTGGACTTCGTCCAACATGCAAAGGTGTCTCCAGACCATGCTCTGTGAATCCTGCTCGTATTTATACTGAATCTCTTTCTTCATATGATTATACCTGAGGACATCATGCGGTAACACATGTATTTCACTGTGCTCTGTCCTTATTGTTAGACTGCATGATCCAAAAGAGCAAGAACTTCACTTGGTTTGTTTACTTTTGCAAAGATACGTGAATATATGTGTGGATTTATTTCTGGCTCCCAATTCTGTTCCATTGATGTGTACATCTGTTTTCCAGTCAGTACCATGCTGTTTTGATCACTATAGGGTTATAATATTGTTTGAAATCAGGCAGTGTGATACCGTCCACTCTGTTCTTTGCTTTGGCTATTTGTTGTCTTTTGTGGTTTCATAAAAAATTTAATTTTTTTCTATTTCTGTGAAAAATATTGTTGGGAGTTTGATAGAAATTACGTTGAATTTGTAGATTGCTTTAGGTAAAATGAATATTTAAATAATTTTTTTTTCAATCCACGAGCGTGAAATATATTTCCATTTCTTTGTGTCTTCTTGAACTTCTTTCAACAGTGTTTTATTTTCATTGTACAGGCCTTCCACATTCTTGGTTAAATTTATTCCTTAGTATTTTATTCCTTTTGTTGTGATGTAAATGAAATTGTTTCTTAATTTTTTTTAATTGAAGTATAGTCAGTTATAGCATGTCAGTTTCTGATGTACAGCACAATGTCTCAGTCATCATATGCATGCATATATTCATTTTCATATTCATTTTTATTAAAGGTTATTACAAGTTATTGAATATAGTTCCCTGTGCTATCCAGAAGAAATTTTTTTAATCTATTTAGTGGCGCAACGGATAATGCATCTGACTCTGGATCAGAAGTTATTTAGATGCCTATCATTCTATATATAGGTATTTATTGTAAATACATAGAAATTACCAAAATTTTTGGAACCTTTTCTTTCATTTTTAATAGGATAAAAAAGTAATAAAAGAAAATGCTGATTGCCAGACAGACCATTCTTTTTTTTTTTTTTTTTTTTTTTTTTTTTTAAGGAATAACTTTGAGCTATAGTTACACAATTCACCCTTTTAGAATTTGTAGTTTGGTAGTTTTTGGTATGCTCAGAGTTGCACAACCACCAACACTTTCTAATTTAAGGTCAAGCTATGCATGATAGCCAAAAGTACACCAGCAGCAGTGAATTAAGTTTTATTTGCTCCTTTCTAATATTTTCTTCCCAATGTGCTGGAGAAGAAGAGCGATGCAGGGTAGAGAAGTAGGAGAGAAAGTACACATTGCTCACCTTGAGGTCTAGTGGAGACTATGGAAGGTAGTGCAGTTTAAACCATCATTTCCCTGTTCTCAAAAAAAAAAAAAAAAGTATCTCAGAGGAAGCCAAGCACAGGCAGATTAAAATCAAGTTTTACAAAATTTCAGCTTTCTGCCAAAATCACCTGCCTTGTTCAGATTTGATGGGCCAAATAAGATAAACTGTCAAAACCTTTATATCTTGTGCCTCACTCCAGGAAGGAATTTAAAATCCAGAGTAGGGGGAAAAATGAAAGAAATGCTGTATTCTAGAATCAAGGGCCATACCTCTAGTTAAACTGTAATGTGACCATTTATTTCTATCCTGGAAACTCTGGCCTATGCGCATTCCCTAGTGCCTGATTTTAACTGAAAAATCTGACTTAATATTTCTCTTTCCTCTACACTCTTTTTGAACTCTTCTATGAATTCCAGTTCTAGTTAGCATATTCTGAATTTCCCCACCATCTTTCCCAACTCTGTCTCAATTTAACAGATGTTCACAAAGATCTCCAGTCTGCTTAACACTAGCACACTTCCTCTGCCTTTTCAGTTTGTAGATCTCAACCTTGACCTGCCTACCAAAACTTTATATTTGGCTCAAGTCTTTTCATTTATGTTGAACACCCAAAACTCCTACCTTGATTATTCAAGGTGACATGGTTGGCCCAAGGTTCACAACTGTTATTCCATCAAACCAAATAACCTTTTTATTTGTACCAAGAATGAAAGATAATTTTCTTCTCTCAGTAGATGACTGAAGTCATCTGTTTGTACTACAGTAAGTTTTTATCTACCTTTATTCTGTATACCAGCATCTCCTCAGATGTGTATTGAATGCATAATTATGGTATATTTAGGTTTACGAGTCTCTGCATTTGGTCCCTTTCAATCATTTTCTTCTAATATGTACACATTTAATTAATTAATATATTTCTTCAACACTTTTGACTAATCTATGCTGTATTTTAGTAGATTTTTAATGAGTTCTGCATTAGAAACTGTACAGAGATCCAAATCCCAAAAGGCCTTCTTAGCTACTTTAAAATCACTAACAACTTGGCAATACCCATACTGATTTATAATAATACTGAATTTCCTCAATACTGATACGCCTTAATCTATATTTAAAAAGATGCAAAATTCATTTACAGTAATATGAATAAATATAGTTATATATATATATATATAGTGGTGATTCATGCAGTGGAATATTATACAACAATGAGAATTTAAAATCTACAATTACAGCCAATGATTATGGTGACTCATAAACGTAATCTGGGTTATTAAACTCAAATAATTTTGATTTGTTTTGACTAATTTTATTATTGTTTTAAATTCTTAAAATTTTAGTGTTCTTTATTATTATATACTTATAAACTACTCTTACTCTTTTAGTGCTAATATTTAAATTTTATTTTCAAATTTTAGATTTATCTTTTATACTCATATTTTTGCTTTTACCTTTTATATATTTTATATTGTATATATAGTCATCATATGTCAATAACAATTTTGTTATTAAATGCAATACATTATTATATTTAGTTTTCTTTCTTATAATGCTATTAGTTCTTACATTAATCAATTTTCTCATAGTTTGATATAATTATATTTTAATTTTTTTTTATTCTCTTTCATTTTTCTTTACTCAAGTTTTAATTTTTTTTGGATACTAGCAAAAAGCATGTCTGGAAGTATCTTAGACTGGAAAGCCCATATTGCAACTAGATAGTCCAAGAGATTGTATTCTTTATTTGTCCATTTTTTGAATGCCTACTATAAGAAAATGTCCATGAACAGAACAGAAAAGACAGTCCTCCTCTTGGTAGAATATATATTACAGTATGTTAAAATTTTCACATTTACCTATCTATAGAAGCAATGGAGAATTATTAGATAGGATAGCAGCATAGGCCTATAGAAAAGGGGTCTTTGGGCAAGGACATATGTAAGTGATATTAAGGATATATATTTTAGACAGAAGAAGCATCAGAGGCAGGTATGCTGGGAGCAGAGAAAGTGAAGAGAGCTGAGAAGTATAAGGGCAAAGAGGTGATGAAGAAGCAGGTCCACAGTTTGCTTTGTACGCTGTTGTCAACATGTTGACTTTTACACTAAATAAATTGTGTGTTGAAAAGAAGAATGTAGTACCTGGCTACAGATTTAAAAAATGATAATCTAGCTGCTGTGCTTCGAAGACACTGACTGAAGTAAGGGCAGAAGCAGGGAGATAATGTATGAAAAAGAGACCTTTTAAGAAAACTACACCAAGGTTCATCATAATGACCAAAATCTATGATACAGAGATATTAAAAACATCTAAAGAAAAAACACAAACCAAGACAGAGATGACGACAGACTTTTTACTGGAAGCCATGCAAGCAAAAGGAGAGGGGGACAGCCTCTTTAAAGTAATGAATAAAACCTGGCAACACAGAATTTTATGTTGAGAAAAATATCTTTCAAAAAGAAAGCAGAATAATGACATTTTCAGACTTTCAGAAGTTGAAACAGTACATCATAAGCAGACCCATACTTTAAGATTTAAAAAAAGACTCCGTCAGGAACATGCAAAATAATACTAGATGAGAATACGGATCTACTCTTAGAATAGAATAAAAAATAATGACTTTATTGGTAAATTATATGAGATTTTTTTCCTATTTAAATATATTTAAAAGATAACTAAACACAGATAATAACAATGTATTGTGTGAAATGTATGATGTGACCTCAGAGTTTGGGTGGGAAGATGTGGAAGTGTACCAGTATAAGGTTATAAACTATAGGTTAAGTGTTATACATCTCTTGAACTGAGCTTGTAAGATAAAGATACATAGTATAAAGCATAAAAGCAATCACTAAAATAACAAAAAAAAGTTATAGCTGCTAAGCTAGCAAATGGAATTATATAATTTATGATGAAATTATACAATTTCCTTCCCAAAAGAAAAATATAAAAGGAAAAAGAAAACCAAGAAGAGCTAAGATAAATAGAAACCAGTCAGATGACAGATTTAAACCTGATCTTATCTGTAATTACATTAAATGTAAATCACTTCAGTATACCAAGGAAAAGGCAGAGATTATTCTATTGGACATACTTTTGCAAAGTATGAAGTAAAATAAACTTTGTTTTCTGCCTCCAAACATACAAAAAATTTTTTAACTACAAATGGAACATAGAACTTAATGTTAAATCTAAAATTCTGAGACTTCTGAAGAGACATAGGAGCAACCTTTGTGACTTTAGATTGGATTAGGCAAGTAACAAATTGTAAAATTAGATTTCATCAAAATTAAAAACTTCTTTTCTTGAACAGGGTGTTAAAAGAATGAAAGGTAAGCCACAGACTATTTAAAAAATACTGATAATTTATCTAATAAAAGACTTGTATCCTGAGTATGTAAAAAACTCTCAAAAGTCAATAATAAGAAAAAAAATGCCATCTTAAAAATGGGCAAATTATTTGAAGATGTTTTATCAAAGAACATATATATTCAGATGATACATAAGCACTTGAAAGAGACTCAGCAATACTAGTCATGAGGGAAATACAAATTAAAACCCCAGTGAGATACAGTAACATACGTACTTGGATGGCTAAAATTTAAAAGACTGACCATAATAACTGTTGGAGAGGAGGAACTCAAACACCACTGTCGAGTATGTGAAATATAATTATGCTAAATGATGGAATCTGGACAAATAAACTAGATACCGTGTAGTTCTATTTATATAAAATAAGGAAATGCAAACTGTGGGATAGTTAAAAAGGTTAATAGTTTCCCAGGGGTGTGGCCGGAGGGATGGAGATGTGAGGGAGGAAAAGATTACACAGGGCATAGGGAGTTAATTGTTACCTAACTCGAGACAGGCTGCTCACTGCAGGAAAATCAGTACTGAGAGAGAGATGCAAATGTTGGTGGAAAGGAAAAGTTGCTTTTAATCAGAATGCCGGCAATCTGGGGAGATAGTGGCCTCAGCGCCCCTCAAAACACTGAGATTCTGCTCGGCCATGAAAGTTTTTAAAGGAAAACGGGAAGTAACTTCATTTAATCATTGAGATAGGGGGTCAGAGGCATCACTAACCCCCACTGCATGCAGGCTCGTCAACTTCTTGTGATCTTTCCTTAGATGCTATCTTGTTCACAGTTTGTTCCTGAGATAACTGAAGGGGAAGCTAGAGAAGAGATCTGGTCATCTGTTAATTACTTAGTCTTCATTTCTACTTCTTTGATCTACAGAAAGAATGAACAGGTTAGGGAAGGTATTGAGTGATCCAAAGATTTGAAAGGTGTGCTAGGGCTGGAGGTGAGTAGAACATGGCGGTGCCTGGCTTGAGATGAGTGACGAGACAAAGGGGCCTCCTGTAGAGAGCGCCTTCCTGCCAGAAGCTGCTTATATGACGTTCATGCTTAGCGTCTTTATTGTGGTGACAGTTCCATGGGGATATACATATGCTGTAGCATCAAATGGTGCACTTAAAACGCATGCAGTTTGTCAGATGTCAGTTATACCGTAATGATGGTGGTTTAAAAAATAGGCATAAAATGAGTCACATGATTTTTTTACTTATTTATCCAAGTAAAGAAATTATTCTGCCTCCCCTCTCAATGAGGCAAAATGAGCTATATTTTTAAAAAAAATATATTTCAGAAACTTCTGATCTTTGTTAAGGACATGTTTCCAATTGAATTATTTGATGTAATTCCACATTCAGTGTCATAAATGTTTATATTTCTGTGCACTGTAGTTAAGTATTTCACCTTTTCCTGTTTTAGTTTAAGCAGTGCTAAAATGTGCATATGGATTCAGCTGTTCTCAAGGAGGTCGTATTTGTTACCATCAAACATTAAATATAAATTATTTCATGATATCTAATTGATTCTGTTAAGTCTGAATAAATTGGTATGTCCTAACACATCCAAATATGATGATATTAATGGAGGATTAAGACATTAAGTATTAAAAAGTGAAATGGTTAAGGATCCCAAATGTCTTCATGATAAAGCTTCACAAATTATTTGTTCCTCCTTTGAACTACTGATACTAATTTTCATTTGAAAACCTAGTCCTGTGGGTTTTTTTTTTCTTTCTTCTTCTTCTTTTTTTTTTTTTTATAAGGTTTTAAAATGTAGTCGTGCCGTCTAAAGCATCATGTGCTACATCTACGTAAGGAGCTCATTTACTGAGCCTTGCCATTTGAACAGCAGGGAGCTGAGTTCCCTGAAGTGTTTCTAACAATTTCAGGCCCAATAAGTCAAGACTAAATAAAACTCAGCTTCTGTGAAGACAAACACCTGCCAAATAAACCTACTAAGGTGGGGTTAACCATTAGCAGTCCTGCCCCATCTCCCTCATTTCCATGATACTAGCACATCATCACATTTAAATTTCAATTGTGCTCAATATCCTGGTTTAGGATATTGAGCCTCAACAAAAAGGATTTCCCTTGATCATTCCACATTATTATGTGAGAAGAGAGGATAAGGCAGTCCAGTGAGAATACCAATGGAGAGAATGATGGAAAGGAGAAATCATATTCAGATAAATCTACAATTCTTCTCAAAAAACACAGGGGAAGCAATGCTGTCATTTTATCTCAGTACTGGAATACTATTCAAAGTGATAAATTACTTTCACTAAATATTAATTGAAGCATGCCACTTTATTATCGTTCTTTTCATCCACACGAGAATAAAACGCAAAGTAGGAATTCGTTGCACATAAAAGAAGGCTCATTCTTTAGCCTAGATAGAATGCTGGGTGGGAGATGAGAAGGTTTCCCCACTGGATGGTTTGTGTCCAAGGGACAGGGAAGATCAGCTAACTTTCCCTTCCTAGGTGGAATTCAGAGAGAGGCAGTGTTTGTATACACATCCTGTTTGAATGGAGGGGAAGGTGGGAGGTTACAGGAGAGAGATGGCAGGGGGTGTCATTCAATGGAAGAGGGCAGGTTGCCATTTCCACTTGTCCCCGGTCTGCTGATGTCCTCAAATTATGTGATACAGGTTACGATCAGTTTCTCAGCCCTGAAGGTACAGGGGTTACATAAAAGTGGGTCTGTTCACTTCTCAGAGACCATCTCAGCATGGAACAAAGAAATGGGGCCATCGTGACTCTTACACATGGTGTCAGAAAGTACGTCCAGCTGATTCTCCCAGGGATTTCTGTCAAGTATGATCTACACCAGACTATCTACAGACTTTTAACCAGTGATTGGAGGTCCTTTCCAAAACAGAAGTTGATGACGTTAATCAACAGAGAAGGACCGGGGCCCAAACGCACACCAACCCTTTCCTTACATAATAATGTTGCCTGACGTTTCCCTCAGACCCAGGGTAAATGAGAAAGGAAAGAGCTTTCAACAGGGAAGACAATGCTTATGTGAAGATAAAATCTTGATTACCTAAGTTGTTAACTAGATATTGTTTTTTTTTAAACTGAAGTATAGTCAATTTACAATGTTATATTAATTTCTGGTGTACAACATAGTGTTTTGGTCATACATATATGTACATACATTCCTTATCATATTATTTTTCTTTATATTGAATATAGAACCCTGTACTATACAGTATAAACTTGTTTATCTATTTTATATATCGTAGTTAGTATCTGCAAATCTCAAACTCCTAGTTTATCCCTTCCCACCCCCTTTCCCCTCTGGTAACCATAAGTTTGTTTATGTCTATGAGTCTGTTTCTGTTCTGTAAATAAGTTTATTTGTGTGTTTTTTTTAGATTCCACATATAAATGATATGATATTGATTTTTAAGGCCTCAGACTTTCAGTAAACAGAAACAAAAATACAAAAAGTCACAGAATTTGACTGATACTAGGATGGGATGAAACAAATTACCCTAAATAGAGTGAGGAGTGGAAAATTGTTTTGTTCTTCAATTCTAGGGGAAACACGGTCTTCAGAAACTTTACACCCATTGTATCCCCCTTATTCATCCCATTGTTTTATCTTCAGAGCATCTGCTTTGGTTCAGGCTCCTTGAACCCTTCTGCCAGGCCACGAATTTTTATCCTTTCATCTCAGTTTTCTCCAATACACTGTTCACAAGGGGCTTGGAATTTATCTTATGGGAAATGAAGACATAGGTCAAATATCTTTGCTTTAGTTTTGCCTTCTTTTAGAAAGTCTTGTGATTAGTTTTTCACTTTTTATATAATGAATGTCATTAAGATATTTACTGAAAATGAAAGTATAAATGAAAAATCTTTAGTATATATTAGTGCACATTTCATGTTGAATGTACCTTAAAATATCTGTGTATAGAAAACCCATTAACTGCACCCACTGCTGACTGGAATCCTGTGAAAATTTGAGACACCAGGAGTAAAGTTTACATCAATATGTGGAATGTTTTTGCTAAGTAAAGTCCAATTCCTCATTTAACCTGGTTACAAGGAACAGCGGTCTACAGAGCTGCACAACTACAAACTATCATAAGTATTTATGCTGTGTGTTCATTTCTTTTCAACTTTATTTAACCTTTAATTTTGAAATGGTTTCAGATCTATTGAAAATTGCAGAATTAGTACAAAGAATCCCCGTGTGCTCTTCACCTAGCTCCCCCGAACAACTTATTTAACAAGAGTACAGTGATCAAAACCAGGAAGATAGCTTCAATATAAAACTACTAAGTAATGCATAGATCATATGCAAATTGTTTTATTTGTTCCCTAATGCCTTTTTTTTCTGTGTGTAAAGGAATTTAATTGTCATGTTTTCTTTTCCCTTATTTTGGAACATTTCTCAGTCCACTTTTGTCTGTGAACTTGACTTTTCTAAATAACACTGGTCAGTTATTTTGTACAAGTTCTCTCTGTTTTTGTTGGATGTTTCCTCGTGATTATATTCAGGTTATACATCTCTGTGCCATATATTTAAAAAATACTTTACAATACATTCTTTCCATTACTGTGTACTGATCTACCTTCAAGCTTCAGGGAATGAAAAATTTGTTCCCTGTACCTTCCTAGGTTTGTTCCTTGGCTAGAGCCCTATAAGCTACACTGACAAAAGACAATTAACAAGAGAAAAACAAACACAAGTTTATTAACATGTGCAGTGTGCATTCATGTGGGAGAAACTCACACACTGAAAGGGGTGGTTAGAACTTGGGTCTTACATAGCGTTTTATGAAATGCATTATAAGCATTTTAAGATGGAACAATAATTTTGTAGAAAGTGACAAGACAAAGGAAAAGGACTTTGAGCTTCTGGCAAATGTGGAAAGGTGAATACACAGAGAAACTAACGGCAGATCAGGGCTAGTTGGTAAAGTTTGTGTGGATTCTTTCTAGATGCTGTTTAACTTCTAGTGATAAGCTTGTCATCCGCTTCTTGGTACGAAAGCAGGGGAAGGGGCTAAACTTTCATCAGGCGAATTTATGTTCTGTTTTCAGGCAGGCTTGGGGGGAATAGAGAGCTCCTACTGGAGTTGTTTCCTCAGTTGCCTTCAGCTCATAATAATCTGTGCCAGAGTGGTTTATTTTGGGATGGCATACTCTGAATCTCTTCAAAGCTAACTTACAACAGTAATAATTTGTTGTATTTTACTATTTTATTCAAATGTGCTTGAATTAAAAAAAAAAGTCACCATAAAGAAAGTAAAACATTATTTTGTATGATTTTAGAGACATGTTAATTTAAAAAATTGCCTAGTTGAGAGAAACTGCTTGTAATGCACATATTTAGAGATATTAAGAATCTTTTAAAAAGTGTTTTAACAACTAGAATTTTGAGAACATTCCATGTGTTCTCTATCAAATTTTCCACTCTGTAGAAAATAAAAGCTATATTTCTGTTACCTACTTTATCATTGTTTCTGACTTGCATTTCATTTCTTGCTATTGTAGGTCTGAGTCAGAACCTCAATGTTATTATAAAACCGAAGGGATGTTCAGCTAATCTGATTGTCCAATTGACTTGATCCTTCTTAACCTTATACACTAAAAGAGAAGATTTGTAAGACCAGGCTCTTTCTTATATTTGAATTAGTGAAGAATTAAAAAAAAATTTAATGAAATGCATTTCCAGAAAAGGAGAAATAGTTCAGTTTATCAAAATTATTATTATTATTATTTTTGGGGGTCCAGGAAAAGAGGGCTCCTCAGTGACAGTGGGAAAGGGAAAAGTCATAAAGTCCCATTTTCTTCCTATAAAGTCTTGGTTGGGAAAAGGGCCACCAACCTGTACAGGAAGGAGTCAGCACACCAGACTTTGAATTGGGAGCCAGTGGCAACCCGAACACAGACCACAGTGTAATCATTTTCTAAGCAGGTAGAACAGTAGTGGGGCAACACCGTGTCCTAGGGAGGCAGTGGCAGTGTGACGGGACGGATGCCTTCCAGGGTCAATGCCTGTGGGCAGCCCTGCAGTCTCTGTGGGCGGAGGTGGTGTGCCCTTACCGGAAAGTCCTAGGGCATAATGTTTGCTGTGACCCCGTATGTTATCCCCTCTGCTTTTTTCCTGTGCTGTTGTCCATGCCAACTTCATAGCTTTCTCTGCATTTCTACACTACTATTAGTTGCATTTAATGCTTGAAGAGTCAGATTTCTCGTGTGCTCAACCATAAATGCTAATATCCCAGCTAAATGACATGACTAGAGAGGTGATTCTTCTCACTTTTGTTTTTAAATTATTTTTTTGGGGGGTGGGTAGGTAATTGGGTTTATTTTTATTTATTCATTTATTTTATGGAGGTACTGGGGATTGAACCCAGGACCTCATGCATAATAAGCACTCCCTCTATCACTGAGCTATATCCTCCCCACCGCTACTTATTTTTTGATGTGTTTCATACACTGCTTAGTTTGCATGGTATTGTATATTGTCTTGATCTTTGACAATTTGTAGAGCTGTAAGTTTTCAATATTAATATAGATCAACTTAACATATAATCACTACACATCATACCTACCCACATAGATTCTAAAACAAAAGTTTTAAACATCAGGCATCAAAATTTCACATCTAATTGTTACAGTTTAACCTACTTGCCTTGGGAGATTATCACTAATCTCAAAACACCTGTCAATTGTCATAATATTTTGTGTATATAACTTTAGAACCATATAGAAATTAGTCTCTTCATTTGATCATTCTGACAATCTCTCCCTTCCCTTTAGGGAATACAAGAGTATTGTTTAGATCAATTACTTTTTATATTCAGCAAGCCAGGTTTCAGGACTTTCATATTTATAAAAATTAAATCTATTTTTTTAAGGATGGTGATTTGCTGTCATTATGAACATTAATAATTCTCTGTTTTAGTGACCAGGCTTCTCTGTGTCTAGTCCCTTAGGAAGTTCTCTCCTATGTGGATTCCCTTACTTGGTCTGACCAGTTTCACTTTTTTTCTCTTTGAATGCTTCTTCCTGAATGTATCTTCTTGGAACCCAATCATAATGCCCTAAGGCATTCCTAGCAACCATGTGAAGAGGTCACTGGAAGGAAATCAAGTCTCTGGCCAATAGCAGTAACTGAACCCACAGTTGAGTCTACAGCTGGACTTGTTCTAGCATCCTAGCCAAGACCATGAGGAAAAGAATGGCCAACCCCCCCCCCCCAACAGGATCTCACTGAGAGACAATGACTCATCATTCTGAGCCTTAATAAACCTTAATAGGAATTCCTTAATAGGAATAGGATGGTTCTTATGCAACTGAAGTCCTAAGCAAGCTTTATTTGCTTAAAAATTAATAGGAAAAATATTTAAAGGGATTGTATTTTTATTTGCAGCTCTCATCTTTACTTTCATCTTTCATCTTTAGCTGCAGTACAATGTCTTTTTCAATAAATACTTTTTCTATATGCACATATTTTTCTCTAGTGGCACTTCAGTTATTCTAAAAGTAGTGACTACTCTTTTATTACAATATCAATTATCAAAGACTTTCCTAGTCTCTTTTTTGTGGGTGATTATAATGTCTTTGGAGTGACTTTAAAAAAGGCATACAAACCAACAAGCCACTGATGTAATAGCCTGAATTAATGTATTACTTTTTAATTAAAAAAATAAGATACTACATCATGATAAAGTAAAATGGCTTTTCTCATCCTTGCCTTCATATTCTTTTTCTTCCGTATCTAACGACAAAGACAACTAAATATTAACAGTTCATATAGAGAAGAGCATTAACTTACTTGAAAGTTATCATTCAGACAAAAGGAAAAGGCATAATCTGTGAAACATACCCTTAAAGTTTTAAATATTAGATTTACTAATGTGGAGGTTAATTCTTTCCGGCTTTTTACTTTACTCCTAGCATTTACTTTTTAGGCTCCATATATATATAGACGACATAATTATCAGTATCTGTAGCTTTAGGTCCTGCTAAGTAATTTTACTCATGGCTTTATTATCTGTTCTACTTCTCATTCTTTGAATGTCCTTGACTATTTAAAACTGTATTTTATTTTACTTCCACTATGAAGATCAGATCTATGGGTGATCCAGAGCAAATTTTTAGTTAAGGAAAAAAAGGGTTTCATTTTTTTTTTTCCATCAATGACTAGGTAAATTTTTATCACTTGTTCCTCTTTTTGTAATATTTGTAGTCTTACATCAAAGCATGTCTCCTTCTGTGCTAAGTGACACTTTACTGTATCTAAATCTGAATAAGACTTATTCTCTGCCCTTATTTGCTATTCTTACCTGACCTTTTCCTCTTGAGTTTGCAGTTGCATTATTACCACCATGCTGACAGCTCCAATTTATGTCTTTAGCTGTCATTTTCCCAACAACATTCCATTAGTTCTTCAGATTGCCTAGTGCTTCCAACAAATCATCCTAGTGTATTCACTGAATATTTGTCTTTACAGAAACTAGGTGCTCAAACATAAATATTAGCATTATCAAAACAAAACAATAAAGATTTCCAGTTTATTTCTACAATAATGTTAATACCTGATTTAAGTAATGTCATGACATGAATTTATCTTTACCTAGTCAGTGAAATATTCCAGCAGATTATTTTTTAGTTTATTGAAACATTTGAGAGAAATTTTTTCAGTAATTTAAAGATATTTACTTACCAAAATTTTTAATTTTTATTATCAAAGGATAGAGTTTGTGTTTCTAACAACATATCAATAAATTACACATATTTAAGCATACTGAGTATTTTCTAAACTTTTTGTAACTTGTAAGTTGTAGCCTCCATTATGCTTTTTTGTCATTATTAATGCCATGTAATATCTCTATAAACAAAACCCAAAGTTATATTGAACCAAACAAAACTTGTGGAATAAATTGTCAGGTAATCTTGTAAATCAGGAAATTAAGTCTCTGAATACTGAAACACGAATCCCAATATTGCACATATACCATCATCTCTTAGATACTATGCATTTCTCTACGCCGTGCTAAATTCCATATAAACAATATTTTGTATAAATAATGCATCAAATGAGATAGGTTAATATTTTAAAGGAAAATTTCTACAATTTAAACTTTCATTCTGACATTTATGCCAAAAATTTTAACATGTTTGCATAGAAAGACATATTTTCATGGATATTTCTTTCATTTTTGCTATGAATTTGCCTCAGTATTTTGACTACAAGTACCATAATAATTAAACATTGTATAAAGAATATTTTATAACCTGCTTACCTTTTTCTAAATCTAGCTACATACTTACCTAACATCTATATTTATTTGATTAGTAGAATCAAGATCACCATATTTCTTGTCATAACAGTTGTAAACTTTACTATAATATATATAGTGTGTGTATAAATGTAAAGGTAACATATAGGTAACATAATTTATATACATATATAAGCACACATTCACATACACACATATGAACAGATCAACAGACATAATGAGGGTTGATATCCTTACTTGCTATTAAGATAGTGTCGTTCTGCTTTCACCATTATATGAAGTGGCAGCTGTAGATTCCTCATGTATATCTTTACCTTGTTTCAGAAGTTCCCTTCTGCTCCTAGTTCATACAGATCTTGATCAGGAATGGTAGTTGGATTTTGTAAAATTATCTTTTCAGGTGTATTGAGTTGATTATATACCAGATTTATCCATAAGTGTTTATATTTTGAGGCTATTTTGGTGTGGTTTTTTTTCCTTAAATTTCACTTCCCAAGTATCTGTTGGTGATAAATAGAATGAAAAATTACTCTTATAAGTTAACCTTGTATCCTACAATATCACTAAACATAATTATTAATTCTAGTGGATATTTTGTACATTCTGTTGGATTTTCTACACAGACAATCATATGTATACATTAACACTGTTCAGTGTCTTTCTTTCGAATCCAATGTCTGTTTTCTTTTCCTTGCTTAATTGCACTGACTAGAATTCCAGTACAGTTATGAACAGAAGTGGTGAAAACCGGCATCCTTTTTGTATTGTGATTTTAGGAGAAAAGCATTCAGTCATTGACCATTTTGTATGTTCTTAACTCACAGTTTTGTTTCATTTTTTTTAATCATAGAAAAGATTCCTTCAAATTATTTTATCAGGAATGAATGTTAGATTTTGGAAGATGTTTTTCCTACCTATTTTGAGAGGATCATATGATTTTTCTTGTTAAGTTTCAACATAGTCAATTGTATGTATTGATTTTTGAATGTTAAACAGATATCCCACTCCTGAGAAATCCCAGTTGGCCCTAACCCATTTTCCTTTTTATAGATTGTTGGAGTCAAGATGTTAAAAATGTGTTTAGAATTTTTGCAACAGTGTTATGAAGATACTGATCTGCAGTTTACTTTTCTTATAATACTTTGTTGAGTCTAGGTATCTGGGTAATACTGACATTACAGAATAACTTGGAAAGCATTCCCTCCTCTGCATCTCTGGAAAAGTTTGCATGGATTTCATATGATTTCTTTCTTAAATAGTTGGCAGTTTCAGGTAGTCACGACATCTGGGCCTTTGCATGAAGTGTCCTTTGTATGAAGGATTCTGTTAAAATTTCGATTTCTGTCATAAATATCAAGCTACCCATGTTATATATTTCTTCTTAGTAAGTTTAGGTAGTTTGGATCCTTCAAGGAATTTTTCCATTTCATCTAAGTGGTAGAATATATTCATCAAGATTGGTCATAACATTCCCTTATTGCCCTTTAATGTATGTAAAATCTGTAGTTTCTCATGCCTTATATTGGTAGTTTCTGTTTTCTCGCAGTGTTCTTGGTATTTAGGGCTAGAAATTTATCAACTTTGATTGATATTATCAAAGAACCAGCTTTTGATTTCACTGATTTCCCTATTGTATTTTGTTTATTTCATACTTAATTTATCTTTGTTTCTTTCTTTTGCTTAGTTTGTATTTGCTAAGCTCATCTTTCCTTATTTCTTAAAATGGAAGATGTGGGTATTCATCTTGAGTTCTTTCCTAATATTGAGTATTTGTTGCCAATATTCATTTATTTAGTGCCACAAATCTTCCTCTAATTACTGCTTTCATCACATTCCTCAAAATTTGACATAATATTTTATTTTCATTCAGCTCCAATAATTTCTTTTCATTTCTTATTTGACCTATGGATTATATAGAAGCATTTTATTACTCTTAAAATATTCCTAATTTAATTTAATGTGGATAAGGAACATACTCCGTATTGCTTGAATATTTTAAAACATAGTGTGTTTTATAGCCTACAATGTGATCTGCTTGGTAAATATTCTTTATGTTCTAGAAAACAAAAACTCAAGTTGTTGAGTAGACATTTATTTTATAAATGTCGGTTCAAGTTGATTAATAGTATTATACAGGTTTTTAATGCTGTAACTAATTTTCTGCCCTTTTTTTTTTTTTTTTTTTTTTTTTGGTAACTACTGAAAGGAAAATTGAACTCTAACTATACTGTGGTCTTCTCTGTTCCTCTTCCAAATCTATCTGGTTTGGGTTCAAATTTTTTACAAATCTTTTATTAAGTAAGTAGAGTTTGAGATTGTTCTGTCCTTTGATGAACTGACTCTATTCTTAGGAAATGATCTTTATCTCTGGCAATATTCTTTGCTTTGAAATCTATTTTTTATATTAATAAGACTATACCAGCTTTATTTTGCTTAGAGTTATAAAGACACTTTTTTAAAACAAAACTTCTAAAAATTTTTAAATTTATAAGTCTTTATATTTAAAATGAATTTGTTATAGGATGCAGTTAGTGGTGTGTTCCTCTTTTATTCAATCTTACAAACTCTGCCTTTAAGTTTAAACCATTTATATTTTGTGTGATATTGATGCAGTTGGTTGTAATTATATCATATTGCTGTTTGTTTCTATTTGTCTCATCTATACTATGTCCTCATTTTGTCTCTTTCCAAGCCTCTTTTAAATTAATTATGTATTTTTATGATTATATATTATATATTATATATTTTATCTCCTATGGAACTCATTCACTACTATTCTTTGATTGTTAATTTAGCAATTGCTTTAGGATTTATGGAATATATCACTTAATTCCCTTTAAGTGATACTAAGTAATATATATCCTCAAGCATAGAGTGAGAAACTTACATTATTTCTGTTTTCCCCTTCAAAACTCTGATGTTGCTTTCTATAGTTTTCATTACAACTATTACAAATCCTACACTATATTATTGTTTTTGTTTGTGTAGCCAAAGATTTTTAAGATATTTAAATAATAAGAAATCGATATATTAACTTCTCTGGAAAAAATTCTTAGCATGCTCATTCCTGTTTTGCGTATTTATCTGGTTTTGGTATCATGATGATGCTGGTCTCAAGCATCTCCTAAATTTTTTTAGAATAGTTTGAGGATAGTTGTTAACTCTTCTCTAAATGTTTGGTAGAATTCACTTGTAAAGCTGTCTGGTCCTGGACTTTTGTTGGGAAGTTTGGATTACTGATTCAGTTTCATACTATTAGTTGGTCTCTATATTTTCTAATTTACTGATTCAGTCTTAAGAGATTTTAAGTTTCAATGTATCTAGTTCTTCTAGGTTGTCCACTTTATTCTTTGTAATTGTTCATAGTAATATCTTATGACCCTTTGCATTTCTGTGGTGTTGATTGTAATTTCTGTTTCACTTCTGATTTTATAAGTTTAGGCTCTTGCTCTTTTTTTCTTGATAAATCTGGCTGAAGGTTTATCAATTTTTTTAGCTTTTCAAAGAACCAGTTCTTAGTATCATTGATCTTTTCGATTTTGTTTTTAGTTTCTATTTCATTTATTTCTCCTTGGATATTTTTTTTTCCTGGACTGATCTTAAGTTTGTTTGTTCTTTTTCTAGTTCCTTTAGATGTAAGGGTAAATTTTTTGAAATTTTTTCTTGTTTCCTGATGTACGCTTGTATTGCTGTTAACATTCTTCTTGGAACACTTTTGCTGTGTCTCATAGGCTTTTGGATTTTTGTGTTTCCTTTTTCATTTGTCTCCATGTATTTTTTTAATTTTTGTCTTTAATTTTTTCAGTGACTCATTGGTTGCTTAAGAGGATATTGTTTAGCTTCCACATGTTTCTGTTTTTTGTAGGTTTTTTTGTTTTGTTTTGTTTTTTCCATATAGTTGATTTCTAGTCTCATACTGTTGTGGTCAAAGAAGATGTTTGATATGATTGCTTATCTCCATTTCACTTTGTTCTTTGTTCTGGGTTTTTGTCTTCTCCCTTCATTTGGAACATACTCCTCTTTTGCCTCATTTTGCCTAATTTTGTTTATTTTTATGTATTAGGCAAATCAGTTACATTTCCCAATTTCGGAGAAGTGGCTTTATGTAGAAGTACCGTAGGGCACAGCAGCACACTCCTCTCTGGTCACCAGGGCTGTATACCCTAGGGGTGCCCCCTTGTTGGCTACATGGGCCCTAGTGTTGAGGCAGGGCCAACTACTGTGGGCACAGCGGTAGGATGGTTGCCCCTGGTCTGGTTGGTTGCCAGCCCACTGGTGCACAGGGCATGGTCTTGATGTAGCTGGCTGCAGGCCCAGGGGGCCTTGGGGCTGCTGCCAGCCTGCTGGTGGAAGGCTAGAGGGAAGACTCCAGGATGGTTCTTTCCAGCACCAGTGGCCTCATGGTAGAACGAACTCCCCAGAATGGCTACCACCAATGTGTGTGTCCCCAGGAGGAGTGCCAGTTGCCTCCTACTTTTTCTGGCGGCTCTCCAAGATTAGCAGGTGAGTCTGACCCAGGCTCCTTTGAAATTACTACCTCTGCTGGGATCAGAGCACATGAGATTTTGCATGTGCCCTTTTAGAGCGGGGTCTCTGTTCCCTGCAGTGCTCTGGCTCTCCCACATGCAAGCCCTCCTGGCCTTCAAAGCAAGATGTTCTAGGCGCCCAGCTTCCCAATACAGGAGCCTGGGCTGGGGAGCCTGTTTTGGGGCTTGGACTCCTCGCCCCTTGGGTAGAACCCCTGGATTTGTTATTATTCTTTCATCTGTGAGTTTTGTACTTGAGGGTATGGTCTTGACTATACCGCGTCTCTGCACCTTTCACCTACGTCATTGTGATTCCTTCTTTATATCGTTATTTGTGGAAAATCTTTTCTGCTAGTCTTCAGGTCACTCTCATAGATAGCTGTTGTTTAAATAGTTGTAATTTTGTTGTACCCTTTGCGGGGTGTGAGCTCAAGGTCTTCCTACTTTCTTGAATTGGACACATCTTAAGTTGTTTTCTTACTATTGACATTAAAAAAAATTAAACGTAAAATTATTTTAAAGTTAAGAAATTGTGTGCTTCATAATCACTATAAACTGACAAATTGACAATTAATATCCAGAATATAAAAAGAATTCGTATAAATCAAAATTTAAAAATACAACAGTTAAATGAGCAAAATATGTAAACAGTCATTTCATGAGGTAGAAAATATTTATGTTGATTAAATATAGAAATATTTAGTCTCATTAGTAACCAGAAAAATTTAATTTAAGACTAAAGTAAGATATAACTTTAATTCCATTCAGTTGACAAAATCAACACGTTTGTGAAACTAAATGTTGGTGAAATTATAGATCTCCATAAATTTTGTACATCGTTGAAGTGTAAATTGGTGCATACACTCAGGAAAACAGTTTGACCTCACAAAGTTGAACCTATGTATAATCTACATGGAGTGTCATTCCTCGGTTTGTAATTACCTGATAAAAGTTCTTGGTTATGTGATGTAACAAACATGCAAAAGCATGTTCAGAACAATTATTTATAGCAGCAAAAACATAAGCATAATAACAAAACAATTTAGTATCCATCTAAAATATCTTTTCCATGAATTGGATTGGTATTTTGGCAAAAACGTTTGCATGCTGCCACACAGATCTTAAGTTATGGGTTAAGTGCAAAATTCGTGATCTAAGCAAAGTACTTAAGGAGACATCAGGGTGAGAGGTATTTTAATTAGGTCTTAATTCTTCAGTATCTCACAGTAAATAAGTGTGCAGCAGTAACAGATTATATTCTCTGTATCAAATGTTATATAATATTTTAAGTAAGCAATATTTGAATGACCTAAAATATTGATTCAGGCTTCAGAAAAAAAAAAAACACAAATTGGATGTTAATTAGTGGAAACAAATCTTACTTGACCTCTGTGAAGACTATGCAGTGTTCATATTATTTTGCTCTTTTCACCACCCTAACTGCAAACACACAGATTTGTATGGCAATGAAAACTAGCCACAAATACACATCTTAAACACAATATTCAGTGCCTAACTATAATTAAGAAGATATTAATAGTAACAATTATTCTCATATGGAATTAACAATACATTTTCATGAAATTAGCTTAAATATACATCATGTTTTATTTTCTTCTTAAATTTCTTTTTTCTTTTTTTCATTCATTGAGCATTTAATTGTGGGCTTACTTTCTGTCAAGTGTATGAAAATAGAAGATTTGTGGCTTCTATTTTTAAAAATTTAAAATTTAAATTTTTATTATCTAGTCACTTTATAATTTTGATTATTATTATATTTAAGTCAAACTAAGAAAAAATATCATATTTATCTCTGTTTTGGACAGATTCTATGAAACAGTATACTCTAATTAAAATCACATTTCTTAAAGTACCCATGAGAAAAAAATACGTATCTCTTGTAAGGTGGAAGATGAATGAGTTAGGTCTTAATTCAGCTCCTCTCCCCTTACATGTCTCCTTCAGCCAGAGATGAGGAAAGCCTTCAGTAGTGGATTATCAGTGTCAGGTACTCGAGGAGAATTGTGTGCTGAGGGATTTGAAAGTAGCTAAATGTATAGTGTGCCAAGCAAGTAATTGGCTTGGAAAATATAAACTAGTAGCTGTGGTAGAAAGAAAAGTGTGTTATCAGAGGAAAAAAAGCATGAAAAAATTACATTTCTAGTTACATTAACTGCCAGATAGGGGGCAATAATAACTTCCTTTTCCAACAAATGCCTACTACAAACAAAGATTATGTAAAAATGAAAATACCCTCTGAATTTTTGATAATTTTTTTCTTTTATGCTGTTTTATATATCATATTCAAGATGAAAAAATTGGATATATTTACTTTTGTCTTTATTATAAATTCTACATTAAAATGTAGTCTATAGTAAATTAAAATTTTAAGTGTCAATCAGTGATCACTAGAACTAAAATAAAGCTTATCGTTGAATGGTAATAAAAATAAATAATAATACATTTATGTAGTGGAATTCGTATGTTCTCTAAATGATAGGTGATATGAGCATTGTTGTTTTTGTAATTAAGTTTCTCATGCAAAAACTCAGCAAGGTGAGGTTTTCTATGTACTTAATATCCTTCCAAATACTGTGTCCTAAGTTTTTATTTAACAGAAGATCCCATAAATAAGGGAGCTGACAGAATGCAATTTTATCTTATCTTTCAGAGGCAAATGAATAAATACATTTCATGGTATTAGTAGTTTATAATTAGGAAAAATATATAAATAATCCCCTTTGTTTAAAGTTTATCATAGAAATACAGTATCTGAAGACATCTCCAAGGAAGAAAATTATTTTAATAAATACAGTGAAAGCTTTCACATGCAATAGATTTTTAAATACGTAATTAAATACATCATGTAGTAAAGTGTTTATTAGATATAAAGCTGTCTTCCTGACCATTTTGTGTCTTAAAGCTGTATGAACACTCATTTGTTATCATGATGCACTAGTATTTGATATAGCAACGGTTATTAAAGGCTGACTGTGTGCAGCTCCTAACAAATAAATACATGCGTAGGAGACATTCATTACTATTGAATGACTTATAATCTAGAGTCACGTTTACCAACAAATAAGTAAATGTTAAGAAAGTGAGTTCAGATACAATGTTTTTCTCGGTGTGCTGATGAAAGAAAAAGTCTACCTATATTGTCTCATTGAGGAGGTGTTCTTTGGTTGTGGCACTGAAAGACAGTAAGGATACCATTATGTGACAAGTGTAGAAAGGGACAGAGGAAAAAGCAACAAATAAGTTGTAGAAGTAAACAGTAGCCAAATTACAGTGTCAGCATAGACTAAGGGTCATCTCATCATAGAATGAGAGTTTAAAAAACTTGGGACAAATTCATTTTCTTTTAGATAAGCTAAGTGAAGATAGATTGACTAAGCAACTTTTAACATGTGTAAAAATATTTTTCCAAATATTGAAGACAAACAGCATAACTGAAATGTCTGTATCTCTTGTTTAAATGCTAATTAAGATATTCGATTTGTTCTAGTAATATTTTAAGTGCAAAGTATTTAGTAAACAGAACAAGGGAAGATTATTTTATTTAGTCATATGTATTCTTTTATTTAGTGCCCCACTAATACAGAAAAAAGTTTGCTGAGGACTAGCAAACGATAGGCAGAGAATGATAAAAACAGAAAAAAATTTCATCACATAAAATAAAGGTAATTTCTAGGTGAATAAAATTAATAATAATTTCCTTTGCTGCTTGATATATTTATACAGGACCTAAAAATTTAAGTTTGAATTCATAATTCACATCTTAACTTATTTAAAAAATTCTTTAAGCTGATTCAGTTTTCTACAGTACCATGTACATGCTTCACTACCCTATTTTCATTAATTATCGTATTATTTTTATCTGAAAGCAGTATCTTCTGTTTTTAAATAGCAAGATGACAGTGAATTAATTGATTCTGCTTTTCTTTCATTCTTTTACAAATAATTTTGTAGATATAATATGAACAAGGCAATATTCAAGAATATGCTGGGGATGTCTCTCTTATATAGAAACATACATACCCACTCACCAAAACAAAGAACAAAATAATTAGTATACAAGTAAATAATCATATATAAATAAGAAATAGTGATAAATGGCAAAGAGGGGAAAATGATATAACTGAAAGATAGTGGCTGGAGGGGATTCAACAGTAGCCATAGCGACTAGATGGGCTTCATGGAAGATGATGACAGTAAATCTGCATGAAAATACCTGGCAGAACACTCGAGACCAACATCGTCCAGTGGGACATTCAGCAATGAGGAAAACGTTCAAAATATGTGCTGTCGAATATGGAAGCAATTAGGCACATGTGTCAGTTGGCATTAGTAATGTGGCTATTTGGCTGAGAAAATAAGTTTTAATTGTCTTCAATTAATTTAAAATAAAACTGCCACATGCGGCTGCTGGTTACTCTGTTGGAAAAACATGGCTATGGTTCACAGGAATAATAGCTCCTCAAGTGGGAATCGGTTTGCCAAAATTGAGCAAGAGAGGAAGGCCAATGCTGGTAGTGTATAGTAAGCATGGTTTCCAAACATGAGTTCAGAAAAGAATAGGAAACATCTGGCAGAAAATTCTAAGCCATGTTGAAAAATCTGGTTTCATTCTAATTGAGATGGCCATAGATTAAAATAATTTTTTTTAATTGAAGTATAGTCAGTTATAGTGTATCAATCTCTGGTGTACAGAATAATGTCCCTGTCATGCATATGCATACATGTACTTATTTTCATATTCTTTTTCATAAAAGGTTATTACAAGATATTGAATATAGTTCCCTGTGCTATAGAGAAGACATTTGCTTTTTATCTTTTTTTATATATAGTGGTTAACATTTGCAAATCTCAAACTCCCAAATTTGTCCCTTCCCCCAGTAACCATAAGATTGTCTACTATGTCTGCGAGTCTGTTTCTGTTTTGTAGATGAGTTCGTTAGTGTCTTTTTGTTGTTGTTGTTAGATTCCGTGTATGAGTGATATATGGTATTTTTCTTTCTCTTTCTGGCTTACTTCACTAAGAATGACAATCTCCAGGTTCATCCATGTTGCTGTAAATGCCATTATTTTATTATTTTTTATTACAGTGTAGTATTCCATTGTATAAATATACCACAACTTCTTTATCTAGTCATTTACTGATGGACATTTAGGTTGCTTTCATGTCTTGGCTATTGTATATAGTGCTGCTATGAATATCGGGGTGCATGTGTCTTCGAATTAGAGTTCCCTCCATATATATATGCCCAGGAGTGGGATTGCTGGATCATCTGATAAGTCTATTTTTTGTGTTTTGGAGGAATCTCCATACTGTTTTCCATAATGACTGCACCAAACTACATTCTCACCAACAGTGTACGAGGGTTCCCTTTTCTCCACACCCTCTCCAGCATTTATTGTTTGTGGACTTCTGAATGATGGCCATTCTGACTGGTATGAGGTGATACCTCATTGTAGTTTTGATTTGCATTTCTCTGATAATTAGCAATATTAAGCAGTTTTTCATGTGTCTGTCAGCCATTTGTATGTCTTCCTTGGAGAATTGCTTATTTAGGTCTTCTTCCCATTTTTGGATTGGGTTGTTTGTTTTTTTTTCTTACTAAGTTGTACGAGCTGTTTATATATTCTAGAAATTAAGCCTTTGTCAGTCTCATCTTTTGCAAATATTTCTCCCATTCTATAGGTTGTCATTTAGTTTTACTTATTATGTTTTAAAAATTAATCTTATTGAGATGTTTTATATATATATATATAATTGAGTCTACCTCTGTCTCTTAAGAGTCAGGGTCCATTTTCAACAAAGTGAAACCACTGACTATTTTAAGCAGAAATAGAATGACTGTGTTCAGAGGCAGATTTATCTTGAGGCTAAGGAAATTTTAGAAGCCCTCATTTGTTCTGATTTTAAGACTCTAGGAGATGGCTTTACATTGCATTCTCTTGGTCAACTGTCTTTAAAAGTTTTCCAAATAAAGATACTTAATATACATGGTAATACTGTTGCCCCTTTCCAATCCATCTGTCCCCCACCATTATACATGGGGCTCTCTCTATGGATAAGCTGAATTTAAGACACGTTCAATTTAGCTTTAGCAGGATGTATTTGTGTGGTTCACTTCCAAGTTAAGTTACTGCTAAGTCTTCCAGTTTAGGAATGGTTTCTCAGAATAGTGCTGTCATCACCCTATGAAAGTGCAGAGTCATTATCTATATCAAGATATGAACAAGCACTGTGGCTTCTGTCACTAGAAGAATGTCAGTAACAGGCTTAAACAAGGGTTGAAATGTAGAGAGAAGTCTTTCCATCATCATGTGTAGAAGTATAATTGGCATTTGTTTCTCATAAATTTGTAAAAAAAAAAATAAGTTATTTTCTGTTAGAAATATACTTGACATATAAATTCCTTTTTAATAGAAATTCTTCAAAATTATTTTAAATAGAATTTAGAAGTACTGTTTGTGGGGGGCACAACACTATAGCAGTGGTACAAACAGTGGATATATCTTTAGGTGAAATGATGTTGCATGCATACAAATATCAAAAATGAATATTCAAATAACTATGCTAAAGGCAAAAATGAATTGTCTTTCTATATTATCTCTATAGTAAAGTATTACAAAGGTTTTGTTATAAAGAGTGATCAGAGTGTATGCTTCCAAATATAAAGGAAAGACAATGTAGATATATATTAAGGACAACATTTTTTAGAAGTTAGGTAATTTTTTTTCTATGCTGGGTGATAACCATTATATTTGTCAGCTTGTAATACTTATAATTTATTTTTTTTTCATTCTAAGTACTTTCATACCTAATTTTACTTTCATACTTAATTTATTTTATACTTAATTTTGTATATATAATTTTATATTTTTTCTTAATGAGTCTACTAAATTATATTTTAGTTCCCAGGAAACCTATTTCTACCCATGAATAAAAAGAACAAGTTATTTCAGTATATTTAGAACTGAAAGCAGTCTATGTAGTCTTGGCTATCAAGGAAAGACTCCCAGAAAAAGCCGCAGGAATGACCAAAATGAAAGGTGGTCGCTACATTTGCTACAATTCAGTGTGTAAACAATCAGGAAGCTTCTGCTGTGACTGTCACCTTCAAAAACACCCTGTCGAGGCTGCAATCTAGGGACCAGGGAGCGGCTGCTCTTACCCCTGCAACTGTGTCTCTAGAATCACAATGCTTGTGACCTGACCCTGGAGAACGGCTACAGAATAGACCCCGTCCCCATGATCAGGAGGACAGCAGAAAAGCACCAAGACAGCACAAACGATGAGCTTTGCCTCTGCTTTCCAAATAACCCGTCTCATTGCTTGGACCTAATTTCCATGCAGCAATAGTCTGCAGGACAGTCTGGGAAATGCCATTTTTAGCTTTTCAACCTCCATGGGACAGAAAGACACACTAGAAATTCACATCATCAGTCTCTACCTATTAAATATTTTCACTGAATTCTTTTGAAAGGTCATCATGATGGAAGGAGGCCTGTTAGTCTGCTTAGGCTTCCATAACGGAACGACACAGGTCGCGTGGCTTAGCCCACAGAAATGTATCTTCTCATAGTTCTGGAGCAAGAAACCCAAGGTCAGGGTGCCAGAACATTTGGTTTCAGCAAAGCTGCTTTCTGGATTGCTGACAGCTGCCTTCTCGCAGTGTCCTCACATAGCTCTCCTCTGGGGGGTGCTTGGAGAGAGAGAGGGAGATCTGGTCTCTGTCCCTCTTCTTACAAGGATGTAAGTCTGATGGGTTTGGGGTTCCGCCTTCATGACCTCACTTAACCCTTATTACCTCCTTATTTGTCCGTATTTCCAAATGCAGTCACATTGTGGATTAGGGCTTCAACATACGAATCTTGAGGGGAATCCAGTTCAGTCTATAACAACTGTGTTTGTTCAGTATCAACTTTTGGGGGAGAAATACATTGCTTTAGCTGCCACCAAGGGAAAAACATTGAATATTTATATTTTTATGTTTATTTTCTACATTGCAAGTTCATTAGATGTGAAGATTAGACTGATAAAGACAGTTGATTTTATATCTACTGAAAACTTTTGTTCTAGTAATTAGTATTTACACACACACACACCCTATTTCTCTACCTAGAGAAGTGCCTCCTAAGACCAGATGACACACAACGCTTCTTTCGTTAAGATGCTCATACTGAATTTACTACGAAATGCACGGCATTCTGCATTCCTAAATTCACTCAGAGGCTTAAGCTATCTTCCTGTCGACTGCATCAAAATTTACCCTCTACCTTTATCCATCTCAGGAAGGTCTGTGTGTCATAAGATATTCCAATAACTGTGGCAAATGAGAAATGACCTAATGCCAGGGAACATAGAAATGTTAACTACCGTCTTAGACATTTCCTTTTCTGTATTGTCGTGGCATCAGAAATTAATTAGGCTATGACCGCCCCTTCCCCAACTGGCACAGCTGTCTTTCCATGGCTATTTCAGTGGTAGTAACTTGCTTTACTCTGTATTTTCTACATGCTGAGTGGAGGCTGGGTTTGAATGAGTAGATATTTGACCCTGATGTGCCCATGTGTTAGACACTGGAGTTCTTGCAAAAGTGTCACACGATTGTGAGTTTTCCTTATTTCCACAAATTATTCTACAGGTTTCCTTACTTTTAGCCTCTGCCTCTCAGATAATTAGGCTGTCTGTGATTCTGCTGGGGAGCTATCAACTCACGAGTTATTTTCTTCATGTACAAAAAGTGCCGAAATTCTGATCTTCCTCTGAATCTTTATTTATCTTTATTTTAAAAAAGAAAAAAACCCAAAACATCAAAGACTAACCTGTGGATCTCATTATAGACTGTTTATTTTTATGTCTGTTTACAATGGATCAAAATCTTCCTCTCTTTTATTCTTTCATTTCCATGTGAATTTTCAAAAGGAGAAAATATATGTGTTTGAATTGCAGTTTTTGAACCAAAATCATAAACATCATGCATAATGACTGTACAGGGTATATTCTGAGAATTGACTTATAGGATTAACATGTATACCAAGTATAACAAATTTTAGCAAAAAAAAAAAAAAAGATACCCAAGTAATTACAAGTTTGACGTGGAAATCAAGAGCAACCACAGCAGAAATGGACCATGAAGGAATCAGAGGACTCAACTGAAGGGGAAAAAAATGTTTATAGAAGGAGAAGACATTCCTGAATTATGCATAAGGTTGACTACTGGTGGCTTTATTACGAATTCTGGGCTCCCGTTTTAGTACATTATACACAAGTGTATTTTGATGTAATTTGCGCTCTTAGAATCTCCTGTATATTATGGAAATCATGATAAGGCAAGTTTGACAGTGGTACTGGGAAAGATTTAGCTTGAATTCAAGAGAGAGAAATGTGACATATGCACTGACATAAACGTCGTTAGAGTCTCAAGACTCTATGTTACATATTTTAATGCAGTTTGCTTTCTGGTCCATAAATAAAGCTTGGCTAACATTCTTTACCTATCTTCGACAATCCCAGGGAGATCTCAGGGAAAAGTCTGTTACTCACGAGAGAGTTTTTCTCCTACTTCCTTGAATTACATTAGAAATATTTTACCTCAAATTAAAAAGTCTATTATATTTTCTCAAGAAAATATTCTTCATTTCATTGAGGAATATATTTTTTAATATTGAAAAAATATCAGATACTTTTTCCCTCAACACAGAGATTATAATGTTTTCTTTCTTGAAACCATACAAATTACTGAAAATATATCTATCTATATTAAATATAGAAGCAATATGGACCCCTTCAAAGGTAAAATATATTCAGATCTATCTTTATATTTTTCCAGCTATATATATATATAGTTTAACTTGGGATATAATAAAATACATTACTAAAACTGTAGTTTTTAATTTTAAAGAATAATTATGTATTTCTGAGATAAAATGACCCTAATTTAATTTTATTATTATCAGTAGAGTGCTGTGACTCCTTTACTTTTCCCAAAATATTTAGTGACTCAGTCTTATCAATAATAAAAATTTAGGATCAGTTCCTAATTCTTTACTTTCCACTTTACTGCATGCCCGAATGGTATTCAGCAGTTTCTAAAAAGGCATTTTATTATTCCTGTGCAGGCTAAATTCCCTTCGAGGATAGCTTCCATTCTTCTTGAAGAACCATCCTTCTTCTAGAACCATTCTCTTTCCATCTTGCAATTCATTTTTCATACTTCTGATATGTCAATATTCCTAAAATGCATCTTCTATCACATCATGACCCTGCTCAAAATGTGATTTTCTCTTGCCTACAGGGTAAATTGCACTCTTTGCCTGACATTCAAGGTTTTCAAAAATGAAGACTAAATTAGCTTTTTCAGAGCCCTTAGACTCTAAAATATGCTGTCCCTCTCAGGCTGATAGTTTCAGCCACATTCTCTGAACATACGTTTAGTCTTCCTCCTTTAACACGCCCACTGGGGTCTCCATTCTCCTCAACCAATGTAAATCTGAACCACATTTCAGGAGCCAACTCAGATTCCTCCCCTGGTACATGATAAAGTATTCTCACCCTACTCCGAGACAGCCTATAATAATTAATTTCTATAAATTTTGATAGTATATTGAATTAAGCTATCTGTTCCATTGCCATTTTCAGTAATCTTCAAAATGTCTTATTTTAAAAATCATCTTACATATATATATATATATCTCATCGCTGCAACACCTGCAGTAAATATATTGCAGATGCTCAGGTATTCTAAAATCTCTATTTGGCTGCAGTATATTCAAAGGCATTTTGTCTAGGAAACTATTTTACTGCAGAGAATCAAATTTGTAAATGGATACTACAAAGCACATAAAATGAGGCACCTACAGAATTATACAGTCATAGAACGAATGTTTATCTAGCTTATGAGGTATCTTCAGTACTGCTCTCTTGCTTTGTCAAATAATGAGGATTAAGTTTATCACTCCCTTCAATTCAAGCTCTAATTGTTAAAGGACAAGTTTTCTCTTCCTAATATCAGGCCAATTATCTTTCCTGATGGTGCCAGAGTTTTTTCATTCCAGTAAGGAATACTGGAATATTCCTTCCAGTGAGGAAGCTGAATTTCTCATTGCTTCCAGGTCCGATACTGTGGCCTCAAGGAGCCTGGAATCTTATGCCAAAGTCTGCAATATTCTGTTCTTCTCCTTTCGCAGATCATCCTAAATTGAAGAAAGATATAAATGGCTTAATATCAAGATAACAGCCAACAAAAATTTATGTAATTCACATTTTGACACACAATGATTGAATTTTAGAGCACCAAGGTATGAAAAATACACTTAAAATCGTTATGCAAATGAAAAATACTGAAAAGGATGAGAATTAAATTTATGTCTATTCAATTGACAGTAGTCTCAAAATTTGGGGGAAAAAAATTCCAGAATTTGACATTTGGCCGAAGCTATCATTCAGATTTGCAAAACCACTTACTTGTTTTATAGTAGAGGGATCAGGCTGATAACACTAAACCTACGAATTGATCTTAGTTTCACTAATTGCATGTCACCAGACATGTTTCCTTGTGATGTGATGCAATAGGAAGTGTATAAATCAGTTTACTGGAAATGAAAGAGATAGAGCAGCATATTAAATTATACCCAAAGAAATGTAAAACTTTCCTAAGGACAAACAATCCAGTTCCTTTAGAAAATAAATAGAACAAAAATGGAAGAAAGGAGGATTATTAGATAATAGAAAGAATTAAGCAACAGAAAACTAAAGGCAGTGTTTTGGATCATGTTTGTATTTCAATTCTAAAGATCACATGTCAAAAATCACCTTTAAGACAACTTGGAAAACTTGAATATAAATTGCATAAAACATGACATTGAGTAGTCATTGTTAATTTCATTAGATGCGATAACGCCCAGGTGATTTTATATACATAAAGAATTCTTATCAGTTAGAGTGGCATAATGATAGCTGAAATGACATGATGTCCAGGATTTACATTAAAATACTCCAGGCCATTAAAAAGCATACACTTGTGTGGAGGCTGTGGTAGGATTGGTGAGATTATTAAATGAAACAAGATTGCTAATGTGTTGATAATTATTGAAGTTGGGTGGTCATCAAATGCTCTCTCTATATGTTTTAAAAGTTTCATAATATTCATACATATAATTTTATATATCATATACATGATAGATGTAGATATGTGTTTCAAATAAAAGAGCAGAAAACAATCCTCAGGAAATACAACATTTTTCAGACATTCAAGGAATTGTTGAGATTTTACCACCCGTGGAACTTCCCTGAAGTAATAATTGAATGAAAGATAGGCTTTGTAGTTTAAAAAGTGGAATGAGGTAAAGTAAATAAAATAAAGGAAAAAATGTCATCCATGATTTTTAAACTTTTGTAGGGATGACAGGGCTAATACTGAATTAAAATGTGAATGTGATGATCAAAGAAATAAACATGAATGCACCAATTTCCAATAAATAGAAGTGTTCTTCAAACAGAACATCAAATAAAATATAAATAAATGGAATAACAGAGTTAAAAATAACTGAATTGATCCTGATGGCAAATGGAAGAATGTTAAACTTTAAATCATGATACAGGAAAGCAGAAATGAATATACATACATATTTCATTAACTGCAATAAAGATGAATAGGATGAATTTACCAATTAAATATAGAGACTGTCCAGCTGAAAAAAAAAAGTCAATATACAATACATAGATCTAAAAAGTAACAGCATAGATAATTTGCAAATAAACAGTAGAAATAAAAACCACCAGAGAGACTGCTAGTACCTACCAATTTTGGGTAAGGGACCCACAGATTGGAGCCATTCTTAACATAATACAAAAGAGGTTAATTTTTTTTTTCATGTGTGCTTTCAGAGCTAATAGTCTTGTTCAATTAGAACCCATCTTCATTTTTTTCTTTCTCTGGCTTACTAAAAATTTAATTCTATGAATTTGCTTAGGAGAGAGAAGCCATGAGTGTGCTTAACCTGCCATCTCGGAGTAGAAACTCCAGAGTCCCTTATTAGGGTCATCTTTTTAAATCCAAAGAGCATTCTGAAGTATATATTACTTTCCAAATTTCCAGCATCTCTCTCTGTTCCCCTCCCATGCATTCTAGCTTCCTCCCTTTCCTGGTTCTTCTCTTCCCTCACTACTGCTTCCCTCTCCCTCTCTCATATTATAATTTTAATTAAATTTTAAATGTTTCTCTCAATTTTAATTTTCAAAATTATTTCAAATCTTCACTCTTCTCCCCCTTCTTCTCTCTAATTTATTATCACCAGATAGAGGCAAAATAGGTATCATTAACCAAATCTGTAGAGAAAGAAACTAGTAAACACAGTATCTCAATAATTTAGACAAAATCAGGTGGCACTATTTAGAACAGAATCTGCCTCAAAGGCTTCTTGTCCTCCCTCTTACGGCCTTCACTGGGGAAGGAGTTCTGCAATAACACTATAAAGGCAATCATTTTTCAAGCTGAACACATCTTCTTTGCTTTTCATTTAATACGTAAGTCCAAGCTGGCAAATTGTGCACATCATAAATGCTGCCCAACTTCTCTGAAATCATGGAGAGCTTTTCCATACATAGGGTAATCCAGCAGCTTCCGCATTGTGAATACTCACATCTTCTGTAAAATACACTCCTTTAAAAGTAAGAACCAACTGCATCCTCGGGTACATAATTATATGGCACATTTCTTTCATATCTATACCTTTTTCAAGGTGTTTTTGTAGGAAACCATGAAACCGAGCATGAATCTTTAGCATATATTAATCCAAGTTCTGTGTCTTTTTTAAAAAAATTGTTTAAATGATCTTTCCCTTTCCACTCCTTGATTTCTCCTTTAATATTTTAGTTTAAATGTCATTTGTTTGTTACATATTTTTAATATACAAAAAGCCTGATTTTTTTCCCTTTAGAAATGAGATAAGCCATCCCCTAAGAATGGCTCTCAGTTTTTCAGATTCTTCTATGACTAACTTTACCCAGTGTTTAAAAGTTAACATGCATATATCTAGATTTCCAGCTTTAATCACCGTAGCTAATGTTTATAAGGAACTTAGTTTATGTAAGGCCCTTTGCTAAAAACTTCACATGTATTAATCTAATTTCATGTTCATGCCAATCCTGGTGATTATTATTATCCTCCTTTTTAAAAATGAGCAAATTGAGCAGACAGGCTGACTGACCTACATGAGGTTACCTAGTCATAAGATGAAAGAGGCAAGCTTTGAATCCACGCAGTCAGAATCAGATTATAAATTATAGATTTAACATTATCTTATTAAAATAAATCAGCAGACCACTTAGTATAGATCATTATCTTCTGATGCTACAGTAACCACTCTTACAGTTAATGTATCTATTATTTTTGGAAATATATATACATATTTACAATATAAAGAAAGAGAATCATGCATTGTATTTAAAATTTGAATTAAAATATGTTTCTCAGACTAATATTCTTTGGAATAAATTTGTTATGATTTAGTTAAAATTCTAATTATAAAACTGAAGCATCTAATATTAAAGTGAACAAGTTGGAAAATAAAAACAATTACTTTGAAAAATTAAATATATAGAATGGACAGCATAGAAATTATTTTTGCACCAAAACAAGAAGAAAATGGATTCCATGATATGCCACAGAAGCAAAACAAATTATTTCAGTTTGTTTCAGTTTGCATTCTCAAAGTGAAATATTCTGGCTTTGTTTGAGAGTTCAAATTAGAATTTAGTTATAAAGCATATGAAAACAGGATTTAATTGCAGTACAATTTAAGTTTTTTTTTCTGAAGATAAGTTTTTTGTATCAAACTTCCAAGAAACTAGTAAAACCGTATTATGATATGGAATCAAGAAACGTAATAACCTTGGTTAACCTGGAAATAAATTCTCACCTTAGAAATAAATATATGTAACTATTAACTCAGTACTTGAAAAAATGTGTCAGTAAAGAAATTAATAAAGAACTATGGAATCAAAATATCCCTTTATATGTGGAACTTAAACACTAACTTGGCATTTTGAAAGGAGATTACAATTCCATATAAAAAGGTGAAAATTTGTTGACATATCAAAAGATTGCACTTGCCATTTGTACTAAATAGAAAAACTAGTATTGATCATTTTCTAGGATGACAGTGGAAGCACAATATAATTTTAGTGTTCTGCTTGCTTTTATGAATAATCAATGGATGATTAAGTTCATACAGTTTCAAAATTTAGGAGGGATATTAAGTTTCATAGCACTTGAAATCAGAAAATTATGTGGCTATATTTTTATCATTTCAGAGTCATTTTTAATATTGGAGGTTAATTAAATTTGCTGTTCCAAACCATTAAGTATAATGTCAATAATATTCTTGGAAGTCAATCTCTTTTGGTTCCCAGAGCATAATTTTGAAAGCCTAAGGCATGGAAAAAAGACAATAACATTTGTCAAAAGCAGACAGCATACTTTTTGGCATCTATGTGTTTGTACTTCAAAACTTTACCAAAAGAGGGCAAACCAAGTCTATACACCATAGAAATTAACCTCCAATGAATTACTGTCACCTCACTAACTCTTCATTCAGAGGTAGTGCTTTACACACCAGAATGTTGCAATTATTACAGTAAGGAATAAAACAGATCATGAAATCTTCTCTGACTTTGTATGCTAAATCTATGTGAAATATCTGCATAAATATATAAAATGTAATTCATTATCCAAATTATTTGGCTTCATAATATCAAATATATTGGTGTTCATAAACTTAGAAGAATTGAGTGAATGATGTAACATTTTATTAATTTAATATGAGATTAAATCTCAGTGTGAATACTATATTGGGAAAGTATTAGTTTCGGTTCTTCTAAATGCATGGTAATATTGTTTACTCCTTGGTTTTGTTTATTGTTCCTTAAATATATTAAAATATTTTAAGACATTTTTTAATTTTATATTCTCTATAAAGATAAGATAAATAGATACACATAATTTATTTTATTCAGTATCCACTTTTGCAGTATGGCTGTATGTGACCATAATAAATTAACCATAACAAATTCATTAATTATCAGTATTTCATCCAGGTACATAAATAAAGTCAAAGTTCTTTGATAGAGATTTTAGAAATGAGAAGCAAGGTAATGGCTTGTAAATAGAGTAGCAACCAGGAACCTAGGATCATGGATGGCATCTTTGGAAAAAACCAGTATTTTCTTTACCAAACCATGAAGAATTCCTATCACTTAGCCTTACCAATTCACTTGGAACATATTTTGAATTCAAAGGGGAATACTTTTAAATAGCTTTATTGAGATAGAATTCATTTACCATGGATGCATCTGTTCAAAGTATACAATTCAATGGTTTTTAGTACTTTCACAGATGTGTACAACCATTACCACTGTCAATTTTAGAATATTTTCGTCACTTCTAAAAGAAACCCCTTACCTTTTACCAGTCACCCCTCTGAACCCTTAATATCCCTAAGCAACATCCTAAGCAGCCATAAACTACTTTCTGTCTGTATAGAATTCTCTCAATGGAACTTTCTCTTGAACAAAATCACATAGTGTGCCATCTTTTGTGACTGGCTTCTTTCACTCTGCATGTTTTCGAGGTTTACCTTTGCAGCCTGTATCAGCACTTAATTCCTTTTTAAGGTTGAGTAATATACCATCGTATAAATAGACCATATTTTGTTTCTCCATTGCTCTGTTGATGGACATTTGAGTTTCCAAAGTTTGGCTGTTACGAATAATGCTGCTGTAGACATACATGTACAAATTTTGGGCTGGACATATGTGTTCATTTCTCTTGGGTATACATCTAGGAGCAGAACTGCTAGATCATATATACTTCTGTGTTTGCTCACTTGAAGAACTGCCGGACTGTCTTCCAAATGGGCTGCACCATGTTACATCCCCACTGCAGTGTATCCCAGGGTTCTAACATCTCCACATCCTCACTGACATTTTTTTTTGTTATCTGTTATTAGCCATTCTAGTGTGTGTGAAGTAGTGTGTCATGGTTTTGACATACATTTATTTGATACCTAAGACATTGAGCATCTTTTCATATTTAGTAGTGATTTCTGTATCTTCCTCAATGAAATGTCTACTCAGAATCTTTGCCCATCTTTTTCCAGTTTTCTTGAGAAATAACTGACATACATCACTGTATTAAGTTTAAGGCATACAGCATGCTGGTTTGATTTCCATGTATTGTTAAATAATTACAGTAGGTTCAGCTAACATCTATCTTTTCACATAAATACAAATACAAAGAGAAAAAAAGGGGAAAAGTCCCCTTGTGAGAACTCTTAGTATTTATTCTTTTAACAACTTTCCTATATATCACACAGCAGTGTTAGCTATAGTCTTTGTGTTGTACATTACACCCCTAGTACTTACTTATCTTATAACTGGAAGTTTGTACCTTTTGACTACCTTCCTCTAATTCCCCCTCCCCTCTCCTCCCTACGCTTCCCACTTTCCTCCTCTGGTAACCACAAATCTGATCTTTTTCTATGAGTTTGTTGGGTTTGTTTGTTTTTTAGATTCCATATATTAGTGAGATCATACAGTATTTGTCTTTTTCTATTTCACTTAGCAAATGCATTCAGAGTCCATCCATGTTGTCATAAAAAGTGATTTCCTCATTTTTTAGGGCTGAATAATGTCCTGTACCACCACTCTATCCATTTATCCATGGTCGGCACTTTAGCTGTTTCCATTTCTTGGCTGTTATAAATAATGCTGCTATGAACATGGGGATGGAGATATCTTTTCAAGTTAGTGTTTGTTTACTTTGGATGTATTTCTAGAAATGGAATTACTGGATCATATGTTAGTCCTATTTTCAATTTTTTGAGGATCCTGCATAGTATTTTCCATAGTGGCTGTACCCATTTACAATTGTACCATCAGTGCACAGGGGTCAGATGGAGCCAGAAGACACTCTGCACAGTTGGTAGGCTCTGTCTCAACTCTCTTGCCTGAGCAGGAGGAGGAGCTGCTTCAGGCCACTCTCAATTTCCCAAACAGGTTCTCTGGTTGGGAGGGGCTGGGAGATCCCTCGGCCTTGGCTATGAATTAATCCCCTTGCCTGTGCTTAGGACAGAAACAGTCCATGATGAGTATTGGCTTTGCTCTGGGCCTTTGTCCATTTTTAATTGGGTTATTTTCCTTATTATTTAGTTCTAAATGTTTGTATATTTTAGATACAAGTTCTATGTTAGATTTATGATTTGCAGATATTTTCTCTGATTTTTGAGTTGGCTTTTCACTTTATGAATATTTTCACAAAAGCTAATTTTAATGAAATCTAATTTATCTGTTTCTTTCGTTCCTCATGCATTTGGTGCCATATCTGGAATCCACTGCCAAATTCATGGTCTTGAAGATTTCTTTTTTTCTAACAGTTTTAAACTTTAAGTTCTTACATTTTGGTTGTTGATTCATTTTGAGTTAATTTTTGTATATGGAATGTTGTAAGGGCCCAGCTGCATGCTGCATGTGACTCCAGCTTTTTGAGCACAATTTGTTGAAAAAACTATTCTTCCTTTCTCTCATTGAATTGTCTTGGCACTCTTTTTGATAATCAGTTAATCGTACACAAATATACATATGTGTGTGTGTATACACATATATATAAAGTTCTGGACTCTCATTTCTATTTATCCATGTATGTGTCTGTCCTTTGGCCAGCACTACACTAATTTGATTTGCAGTAAGATCTGTAGTAAGATGCTTTGAACTAAGTTTTGAGATTGAGAAGAGTGGGATCTCATACTTTGTTCTATTTTGGGAATTGTTTTGGCTATTCTAGGTCTCTTCAGTTTTATATGAATTTTAGAGTCAGCTTGCTAATTTTTATAAAGAAGGTATCTGAAATTTCTGATAGGGATGATGTTTAATCTATAGATCACCTTGGGGAATACTGTCTTCTTAACAAGCTTTATGTTTTCCAGTTCTTGAACATGGGATATTTTCCATTTATTTAAATACTGAAAAAATCTTTTTCAGTAATGTTGTTTAGTTTTCAGAGCGTAAGCTTTGCACTTCTTTGGTTAGATTTACTCATAAATATTTTACTCTTTTGATGCTATGTGAATTGAATTGTTTTCTAAATTTCACTTTGGATTCTTTGTGAATGTATAGAAATGCAGGTGATTTTTGTGTATTGATCTTGTATCTTACAACCTCCCTGAACTAATTTATAAGTTCTAATATTTTTAGTGGCTTCTATAGGACTTTTCTGTTTTCAGCTTCAAAAATAAAATAGCCATTTATTTTACCAGAAAAGTGAGTTTATTTATGAAATAGCAGAGAATTTCAGTTCGGGACAGACAAGCTATGGTGGTGAATCATGGGCAAGTCCAAAGAGACAAAGAGAAGGTCAGCTTTTAGGTTTTTGGAGGAAATTCAGGAGGGTTGTTTTACATAGAATTTCAGTGGAGAATAAAAGGAGTTCCAAGTTATAGATTCTTACTGGCTGCAAGCAGTGGTTACTGCATTGCTCCTGAGGCAGGGAGAAATCTTCCTTCCTTTCCTTAAAAGCAGGAGATGAAATTCCTATGTGAAAAAATGTCCTCCCTTGTACCAGAAGAGAGGTAACATTCTTATCATGGATAAGAAATTGACACTGAGAGAATTTTATACAAAGAATTCTATACAAACAGACCTTATCAAAATAATGATTTTCTTCCCTGGGTATGTAGGCTGCAACAAGTGGTGGGGGTGTGAGAGCTCTGCCTTCAAGGCTTCCTGACCCCATTTTATATGAGGTTTTTTTCTGTATTTATTTTCACGCTACATACAAGATCCTGTCATCTATGAAAAGAGATAGTTTTACATCTTCTTTTCCAATCTGATTGTCTTTTATTTGCTTGCCTTGCCTCATTGTCCAGGCTGGATCTTCTAGGGCAGTGCTGACTGGAAGCGACCAGAGCGTGCATCCTTGCTGTCTCCTGGTCTTAGGAGGAAAGCAGCCAGTCTATCACCAATAAGTATGATGTTAGCTGTGTGGGTTTTTTGGTAAATACTCTATATCAGTTTGAAAAATTTCCCTTCTATTCCTAGCTTGTTGAGTGTAGTTATCATGAAAGGATGTTGGGTATTGTCAAGTGCATTTTCTGGGTCAACTGAAATTATGATACTGTTGTTTAATTCTGTTGATATAAAGTATTATATTACTACATAAATCCTACTTGGTATAAAATTCTTTTACTTGGTGCTGTATTATTTTTGCCAGCATTTTGCTGAAGGTTTTTCAGGAGTCAGTAAACATTTCTAAACTTTATCTTTTTTTTTCATTCCTGACTAAGTAAAAGTGCTCATTGTTTCTCTTATAATATTTAAATACTCTTATTTATTATCCCTGCCTACATTTTGCTGCATCAGTTTTTTTCTTTCTAAAAAGTAAATCTTATATATGTGGTTTAACATATTTAAATAGCAGTCCAAGAACAGCTTCTCCCAACTTATCTTCCTTTAGTTTCCCCCATATATTTACCTTCCTACCATTTACCACCCCCAGAAGCCCAAACTCTTTCTCCTTTGTTTTGTCACTTCACAAATTTATTGTCCTTTGTTAAGATGGTATATAAGCCCCATATTCTAGTTACCCCTTTAAGTTACTCATCATTTGGTTCTTACTGAGCTATGCACATTGAATGTGTAAATAACTCTGTTTTGTCTCCTGTTTTCCTGTCTTTTATCAGTTTGATTTATGAATCCTGTCACTGAACTTAAGGATCAAAGAAGAGATTTTTTTTCTCTCCTACATAGGTTTTGAGTCAAACCAGACCTGTGTTCAAACTCCAAACCTACCCCTTAATGGCAGTATAACCTTGGGAAAGTTACACAATCTGTTTACACTCAGTTCCTATCTGAAAATTGACATTATAATAATACTGCAAAGCACTGTTGAGAGGATTAACAGAGGTGATGTTTTCAGCATAGTACTTATTACACAAGAGGTATTTAATTAATTTTAACATTTATTATTTTGTTTAAAAGCAGGAGAAAAGTATTCTTCTGTATCAATGACTTGGAAAATATTCTGTCCTTTAAAAAAAAAATGAAGTCCTCAAGCAGATTGAGAAGTTAATGCTAGATCTTAAGAATGAGATGAGGAAATTGCATTATATAACACAAGTATTACTGCTTGAAACCATTCTTATGTACTCAAAATTAATAATTACCTATTGAAAATACGGTTACATCTGAAGTGGAAAATGTTCTCATAAGATGTTTCAAATACTCAAAAATGATGTAAAAATCACTAGGTTGCTTAGAAAACATCAGTTTCCCTTTTTCTCTTCTTAAATGACTTTGTATAAATAGGCACATCTAAAGAGGGATCTTGTTAAGTCAATCCATATATATGTTTTATTCTCTCATCAATTGTTTTTGGATCAGGAGCAGGCAGGTGACTGATAATCTGGCTCAGTTAGAGTGAATGGAAGGTTCTTCATTCCATGTTTGGGGAAATGATTTCCTCCATCTAACTAGGGGGTGAATAAGGAAGCATCCAACCCCAGTATGTAACTGCTTCCAGTTGCCAGTGTTGAGGATGCAGAGCAGAGATGAAATAAACCTTTTTCCTGGATGATATCATCAAGCTGCTATTATACATGGAGTTTAAAATACTTCTAGATGTCCTGGTATGTGAGATGCTCCTTATTTAAGACAGTTTGAAAAGAAGTTTTCTATTAAAACTATACAATGATAAATATTTTATAATGGAAGATCGTTCTTAAAACTTAGGTAATACACATGGTATTAAACTGAAGGAAAATATATTTAATAGAAAGCATTGCTCATATTTGACTGATGAAACTCAGAATATTTTAAAAGTTGGTATCTTTATAGAAAAATTAAGACCAGATTTATAGATTATTTCAAATTTTAAAGGAAAAATACTATCCATGTTTCACAGGCTCACCTAAAATATAGTCAGAGAAGGATAATTTCCCAAATGATCTGTGAAACTATCAGCACCCTAAAGCACGCACCTGCCCAATACAGTCCCCCTCAAGTCTGGTCTAGCCTCATGTATGAATAAAGGGCTAAGAGACTCCAAACAGGATGATGATGTATTGAATACTGAATTACATTAAAAGTGAGCAAACAGAGTATGTTCTAGATATGAAAGTATGGCTGAGTAATATCTTTAGCCTCTAAGGGGCGCTCAGGCACCCTTCTAACCTCATCCCAGCTTAGGCATAAGGAAGAGGAGGACCATAGACTCATCAAGTACAGGATTGCGGTGCTGGATGATGGTGCCAGGGCAAAAAAATCCCAAAACACATTTATATGTTTGAGGATACTTTTGAAAAACACGGCTTCTCAAGCCCTGCCCGTGAAAATAGAAATTCAGTAAGTCTGCCAAAAGGACAAGTTACATGTATTTTTAATAAGCAACCTAGGAAATCCTGTTGAAGATTCACTGTGTTAGATACATAACTTTGTTGGTAAGATGAAGTGATAAAAAAATTTCTAAAAGTGGCCTCTTCTCTTTTTTTCCCTCTCTCTCTGGCAGTGGGGTGAAATTTATGAATAAAGAGATGGGGAAAATGGTGAGAGTATTATACAGGAAATAAATGGTAGCACCTAGGTTTACATTCAGCAGCATCTGAATGAAGCTTTCACAGACTCAGTTTCATAGAGAGAGATGAGAGAGAGACTGAGAGAGATACTAAAAATTATTCAAATTCTCGACTTGAAAAGCCAAGAGTCCTTCATAGCAGAGGGAACGTTATGGAGATTTGGCTAGAAGCCCTCCGAGTTTTGTGCAGGAAAACATTATTACTTGAGGTTAGAAAAGAAGAATTCGGAAATTCTGGGAACAGTGGAATCAGCTTAAAGACAAGATTTTAGATCTTTTGGTTAAAAGCTGTAAGAGACTGTATTAGGTCTACATATGATAGAAGAGAAAAAATATATCAAAGTTTTGAAAATTCAACTTGACCTGCTGGAAAGGAAAGAAAAGCATTGAGAAACAAAAATAAAATATTCAGGGAAATAGGGTCAGGCCACCCAGAGTGGAGAAAGAGTTGCCTGAAAGAAATGTTAGTGCTGCCATTGGTGTTCCAAAGTTATTCAGAGCCAGGATTAAACACAGTAAGATAAAAGGCAAAGTTCTATGGTGGATAACATGGAAAATGATTAATTTGAATTACCTCCCAGGCCCCCAGACTTAGTAAGTAAGGAAAATACTACTTTTGCTTTGGGAATCTGTTGAGTTTCTCTACCAGGGATATGTAGGAACAATCCCTCTGCCACAGTCCTAAACAACTTCAGAACAAAGACAGTGTCATACGGGGCATCTGGGGTAGAGGAAGACGGACAGAAGAGTAGGAGATTGAGAAAGTGGGAAATGACTGAGCCGTTTGTCCATTACAAATGTAGATTAACCTGTTCATGGAGGAGTAGGGCTACAGACCCAGTCAGTTAGGTATTGATGGTCTTTAGGCATAGTTGAGAGACACTCAGTCCATCATAAAGCCCAGATGAAGAGAAATGATTGGCAGGCACAGTACTGTAAATTTCCTAATTTTACAGAAGAGTTTGGCAGAGAGAGGGATGCTACATTCAGATTCCCCACTTTGAGGAATGATTCACTGTCCACCTGTGAGGAGTACGGTGACCTCGCAGCCCTAGCTGTTAGCTGCTTCTGATTCACTTCAGCATCCAAGCCAAGGTCATATTCTTTGTAAGTGAGCCTTAGCTAATGACTGAGCAAGACGGTAAGGCTCAGACTTAGCCATTTCTGCCAAGGAGGGACTCCTTTATCTGGTAACATCTGTTCCAGGGCCCCAACATTATTATCTGATGGCTCTTCTTGCCTAATCTTGCTTTCTACCTTTTTATTTCACAAGCAATACTCCCAATAAACTTGCTGAATTCTTAATACCATCTCAGCACCTGCTTCCTGGGGAACCCAACACAGGACAAGGGATATCAGATGAAACTAGAGTGAAGGTTTCTTGTTATTTTATGTTTTGTCTTGTGTTAGTGGGAAGTGAATTTTTTTTGCACTCTTATTCTACTCTACTACTTCAGAATGTAAGAAATACTGTACTAATTAAATTAGAGGAAATTTATCGAACATGAGTTTTAGTGTTTCGTTAGTAGACTCTGGGCAACTGCTCCATTTTTCTCTGTAGCCTTTATCTGTATCTGATATTATCTTTTTATTTTTATCACTTCAGTATCCTCAGTGTTATGACACTGTCTACTACATAGTAGGCATACAAGATCTGTTTTATAATGAAGGAGTGAATGAATGAGTTATTTGTTCTACTAACAGCCTAACCAGATTTCTCTTACAATTTAGCAACAAATCTCAAAAATTTACTAAAATATAAAGGATTAATAAAGCAATAAGTAATACATAATGCGATAATATGTAATTCAGTAGTATAAAAGGACAAGCACAATTACATTAGAAGGCCTAATGTAGTAATCAGATGTTTGTACTTCTATTTAGCATCACTATGGTTATGAAGACAGTTTAGAGGATTGTATTGACAAATATGTTAGCACTGTTGATATTATATTTACAAAGACTAAAATAATTTTGGAAAAGTTCCAAAGTAAGCGCTCAATCAAAGCAGCAAATCTTGCAAAATTGTACATATCATGAAACTATGCAAAAATAGTTTGTTTATATATGTTGAGCAAAGTTTATGCTCATATAATCTTAAATAGATTTTATATATTAAAAATTTTTGAAAGGTGTGCCCTATGCAAATGTTTGTTTAAAATCAACTTCATGTAGGTATAATTTATATAAAATAAAATGCACCCATTTTTAACTGTCCATTTCATAAAACATGGATAAATGTATACACCTGTGTAACTACTACCACAATCAAGATATAGCACATTTCCCCTCAAGCTAAGAATTCTCTTGTGCCCCTTCCCTGCAACCATCCCTTCACCCTGGGGTCCCAAGCAATAATTGATTTGCTTTCTGTCAGTATATATTAGATTTGTATTTTCTAGGGATTCATATAAATCAAATATAAAAATATTAAAAAGTAAAGTAAACCTCTTGGAGGATATCCAAAAATCTCAAGAATGCAGAGGATTTATAAATCATGATGAGCATTTCAGGACATAACATGAAAGAATTAAGATTCAGTACTGGAAATATAAACTACCCTAAGTATTACAAACAGTTGCAAGGAATTTAATATAGGGAACTAAGAGTTTACAAAATTATAGGAAGGGTTGAAGAAACAAGTTCTAGCCCGGGCCTATTGAGGTGTTTCCTAGGAAAAACTAGTTTCCGGCTATAGAATTCCTGTTTCTAAGGATGCCATTGGAGCTTTGCTGGCCCAGGTCTGTGAGTGATGGCACAGCCACAGCAGACCCCAGCCAAAGAACACTGGAGAGCAGATACCCAAAGCTGTTTTTCAGGAATCAGAGTCAAATGAAGAAGCCAGAGCTAGTTTCCTTGTTTCTTGACAAATAGGGAGCTCAACAGACAGTAGTATCTGATACAGAAAAATGACAATTTCTTAAACAGCAGCAAATGGGAGTAGCCATGGGAAGATGGCATTCGTCTTGTGTCTGCCTTCCAACTATGTAGCAAGACTCACTGGATTAACCTAAATAAAAATACCCGAACCTAACTGCAGGGAAATCTGCAGATGTAATCCTTCCACCTCCTGCTATACTGGGAGAGGGGGGACAGTGAGAGAGGTACAGTCAGTGGGACTGGGGATGGCTGTTAACTGACAATGGACAATAAGCAGCAAATCTAATATCCCTGGTCCTTCCCATTAAATGCCAGTTACACTGGCCCCATCTTATTGTGGAAGCCGAGAATGCTAATGTCCAAAATGCCCTGTAGGTAGCGGTACCACCACTGTTGAATACCGTTGATTTAGAATGTAATCTGCTCGGTACTCACATTTGTATATGAGATCTGCTTGACTTTTTCTAGTATCGTATACAGGAGGCCGGTGATATACTTTGCTTTCTTGATACTCTCGAAGAGCAAATGTGGGACACATGAAAGACTTGGCTTTGGGAGAAATGGAACTTTCAATGTGCTAAAGACAGTAAATCATACTGTGACTCATGTTTTAGCTGGTGAGAAATAAATCAGGGCCACAACTAGGTATCTCAATGGTTCCTGGCACAAAATAAGCAAAACAAGGCTAAGCTTGGGGAGGAAAAAATCTTTCTGCTTATTTTAAGAACTTTGCATTCTCTTAAGGAAAATGAAAGAAAGAAAGAGTATTCAATCCACCAAGATTTTTGGGGGTAGGATAAAGGGAAAGCCAAAAGATTCATACTGTTAGGTTAAAAACTGTTGTCTTATTTAGTCCTTGAATATTAACAAAAACTTTTAGCTATTGTACATCAAAAATATGAGCTTTTCTTTCCTTTCTTTTTTCTAATGATAATAGTTAGAGCAACTGATGTTGGTTGATTTGCCAGAATCCCATGGAGAGGAACTGTCACATGAGAAACTGGTGCAGATGGGAAAAGTGAAATTGAGTAAAGAGACAGCCTACCCCCCTAATGTTGCCAAGAGCAGTTGCCAGGAGGGTTTTTTTTTTTTTGGTTTTGTTTTATATATTTAAAGATAAATTAAAAACCTTCTATCAATAAATATACAGGGGGAAGCATTTTAAAATCAGCTAGCTTTGAATTTTGGAAGTTTAATAAAGCCCCACATGTTTTGCTAAACTAAGGTAAGGTCTCTGTTTCATATCTGATGGCCACTCCCAGATAGCTCTTTGGATAGCTCTATAATTTCAGATTTATAGGACGTAAATATTCACTTTAAAATTTGCTTTTAAAATTCCCAATATGTTTGTTTAATATTTGTGTAATTTATTTTAGGGTTATATTAACATGTCTTAAAATTTAAAGGAAGCACTATTATAAGGATGTTATCTAACCCAATTAATTTAGAGGGAAATAAATAGGACCAAAAAAAGGATTAAATGCCTTGACAAAGGACATAGAGCACAGTAATGACAGAATTAAGACCAGACTCTAAGAACATTATTTCCCTTTGTGTTGTAAAGTAAATTTCATCTATACCACCATTTGTGCAAATACCAAGACTCAGAATCTTCCTGCTTCTGACACTAGCTTATTAATTCTGGAAGATTTTTCTAATGAGGATATGTTTATAACTTTTTGGTGCACACATATAAAGAATAACTTCATATATACATATTATAGTAATGTTTTGTTTTTATAAACATGAACATATATACATTAAAAATAAGTCTTCTGAAGTCCTATCCCCTCTATCCCTTTACAGCAATGTTGATAGTGTAATTATTTTTCAGTTTTTTTGAATCAAAATTTATGTATTTTATCAAAAGAGAGAACGTAAAGTAACATAAATCAATTCTAGCTAATTTAACAGAAAATGGCTTTACTATTGGATGGCACATAGTATCTTCCCCAGAGGGCTGAAGAATAATTGAAGGCTGCACAGCTACAAAAGTTATCAGAAATTACATGACAGAACTGACCCATGAAGATACAGTTGCTGCTCTATAGATGATTAAGACTACCACCTTCATTGCTGACATCATTAATACTCACTTAAATCCTAATTGCGAGAAATGCAACTTCTGAAAACTGGATACATCAACCTTTGCTGCTGCATTGATTGTTCGTGTCCATTACTTGCAATCCTGTTATCTAATTCCCAATACCAGCCCAGATATAGAGCAATGGATAAAAAGAGTCAAGATGACACACCTGAAACCTCGTTGCAAAGGACCCTGAGAGAGTACACGTCCTCTACACTGAAAGATGGGTTTGTTTGATGGGGAAGTTCCTGAAATACTGAAAGAAGTCTGGCTTTCCCACGGAAATGGTAGTTTGAAATGGAGAAGGTTGTTTATCCTCTACTAGAGAGTGGATGGAGGAACCATGAGGATATTAGTGGACTGACAGAGGCTGATTTATACAGGAAGTTCTAGGGAGAGAACAAAATGCTCTATGGGCTCTTGTGAGGGGCAGGTGAAACATGTCACTCAAACCTCATGGTAGATTCAGAAAAGGCTTCTGAAAAACACAGTATCTTGAAGGTTAAAAAAAAAAAAGCCTACATATTTCCTTGGTATACTTAAGTTACAATGTTAGTAAATATAAGAAATCAGACCAACATAAAAAGTAAGTTACAGATTTAACAATCTGTTGACTTATGTAGTACTAGCAGGAATAACAGGGACAAAAGAAACAGCAGATAAAGATGTAAGTTTTGTAGTCTTTCTCCCATTTTTGAGAGAGATCCAAAAAAAAGACAGCAAAGAGGCAGCCAAAGTGGGGAAGACTCTGTTTCTCCCATCCAGTCATATGAAAAGAAATCATCCAAAAAAAGCAAAAGAGCATCTTCTCCCCAGGAGGTAACCCTGTATACTCCTCATGCTCATACTGGGTCCTCAGAAAGTGGAGCCCTCATTCAAAATGGACCTTGAACTTGAACTTTGAGAGGACAGGAGTGAATAAGAATGGAGAGTTAGGTGTGTTTATCCCAGTATTTCTTAAGTGAAATATATACAAATAAAATGTGCACAAACTAAGGTAATTTAATGAGGATTTTTCAGGAGGAGGGCAAGCTCCATTGCCCTTTCTTATAATTACTGCTCAATGCACATTTTAAATAATTATTTAAATTACAATCAGCAATGAAAGTGGCCATCTTAATCTTCTATAGAGCAGCAGCATCTTCATGTGCTCAGAAGCAGGGTACTAGTTTCTATATTTTAAGATGCCTGAAAATATTAACTAATTCATATCTTTTGTGCATAGTAAAATTGCAATATTTGACCAAAACAAATTCCTATTAAAATATAGCATTTGCTCAGTTCTTAGTAATCATAAAATTATCATATGTGATTTCAGAATGGATATTTTTAATGCAACTAAAAGTGATTAGCTAAAGAATAATTTTGAAGCAGATGTGAATTTGAAATTAGGAAAAGATTTGAATCAATAAAGGTGCACTTCTAGAGATAGCTATGAGAAAATTTGAAAATTTAATATAAACAAATACAAAAAAAAGTTCTCCTAGGAAATAAAACTTTATAGAGGGTAAAAATAAAATTAGGTAAGAAAATATGTTTAAAAGCCATTTTACATTTTATACTTCACAGGTAGTTTTGTATGGTTGATTACCAAGCAGAGGTGAACACGAATATGTCCTTATTCAAAAGACTGAAAGCAACTTCAATAATTAGATCAAAATGTCCTCTAGAAATTTATATAAAAGTGTTCAGCAAGCTTTTGATTATATTATAGCAAAAATTATGTGGGATGAAAAAAGCAAGGAGGTCACATCATTGTAGAAGAGGCAGTGACATCATTCACTAAGGAAAAACAGGTCAAAAGTGTACCAAGAAAATGGGTTATAATGGGTTTAGAAACTTAAGGTAAGAAAATAGTAAGAAAAATAATACATATTTAGTCAAAACACTACTGGAGAACAAAAATGAATAGTACAGATGAGGTCCTCTTTTTTTTCATTTGTGAAACTTGATAAAAACAAAACAACACTGAGAAAAAAGAAAATATTGAATATGAAATAATCTGAAGCAAATCTGTGAAAGAGAAAATGGAAGATCATTCTCCAACTAGCTAATATTAACTAGAAAAAGGACAAGCAACTCTACTGGAAAAAATGAATACAATCAATTCATAGAAAATAATATGAACTGACAATAAAAATACGAAAATATTTACCAACTCAAAATTTATCTAAGTCATGCAAATTAAACTTCAACATTAAAATATAACTACTTACCCATCAGAGAGGCAAAAGTATCTCATGGAAGAAGTTCTAACTCATTAGAGCCTTGTGGGAGGGCAATTCGTCAGTACTTGTTAGGGTGTATAAAGCACGTCCCTACTCTTAAATGAAGAAATTCTGGTAATTATTATAGTTCTCTTTATTATAGTTATTTAATAGTTATTGATACCTTACTCATAAAATATTATTTAAGACATATATTAAAGCATAAAAACAGAGGTATCTTTATATGTGATAAATTCCACAGGATTAAAAAACCACTATTACACTATTTAAAAAAAAAAACAAAACCTGGGGAGGGTATAGCTCAGTGGTAGAGTGTGTGCTTAGCATGCACAAAGTCCTGGCTTTAATCCCTGTTACCTCCACTGTAATAAATGAATAAATAAATAAAAACCTAATTACCTGCACAAAAAGGACTAATTTTTTTAATTAAAAAAAAACTTTTAAAAAGGGCAATATATTTTCAGTTCTTATCACTTTTAATTTAGTATGGTTTTGTTGTCTTGGGTTATTTTTCCTAGTGTCATATTTATATACTTTTACACAAAAATGTTTTTAAATAACAAAATCCAAAATAAGTTCAGGGGCATATAGGTGTTTGATGAGCTTGAATTTTAAAACTAAAACATGAATATTGGACTTATAAAATGGATGATTAGCAAAGAAAACTTAAAAGCAAAATGTTACATACAATGTTTAATTAGAATATAACCCTTGATTTGACATCATAATAAAATTGAAAAAAAAAATATTCCAAAATGTTAAAAAGTAAAGAGCAGTAAATTGACATTCTGAATTTAGACTTGCATACATAATTTCTCAGCATTTTCCTGTATGTGGAAAATTGAGGAAAACTGAAATCAGAGATTCATGTTACTCAGCAGAAACATTTTTTTGATGGGTTCTTTTTTTCCTTGCTTTCTGTAGATACAAGACAATAGCTGCATTCAGTTAACTAAGTTAAGCTGAGGTGAGTTAATTGACTGTCAGAAACGTAAAATATTTTTTAAAAATTGAATGTCAAATGGTCTTTCATTTCTCCTCCTTGAGATTCATGTCTCTATATTTCATGTCTGCTTGTTCTTTCAGCCCCTTTGGAGTAGAGCCAGGCACCGCAGTCTACCGTGTGAATACAATGCTGCTGCATCACTGTTTGATCTTCTTCCCTTGATGTGTCAGTTTCTTTGTGGGCTGCCTACTTGTCAAACCGTTTTTATTCTTCAAAACTTTATACATAATTTTAAAATAAGCTGTGCAGATCTCAGAGAACCTGATGAATTTTCACAAGTTAATCACACATAGCATAAACACTGCTTCTTATGTGTTTAACACTGTAAGGACAAATGTGGATTTATTCAACTGCAACCAATTAGATGCAGATACTCGAATTATAGGTTAAAGAAAGGTGTTTGTGCTTCCCTCTGAATTAGTAAAATAAGTAGATTTAAGAAGCTAACTTAAGGAAATGCATCTAGCATTTGTAAGCATCGAAATGGAGGGTGTATTTTAAGAGTATTTAGCTAAAAAGCAAAAAGCAAATCTATACATTTAATGGCTTATTAAATACTAAGACATAAAAGCCTTAGTTCTCATGTTATCGGACGGCTGGGTGGTCATGATTTCTTCTTCACCTAGGAGAAAATGCATGCCTCATCCTTATTTAAATCTCTTCCTATTAAAAGGAAGATACTCTGTAGTCAGATACATTTTATAAAAGTTAGCACTTGTTACGTGGAAAAGAAAATGTCCTTGAGCTCTGTGCCTCATACAACCCGAGGCATGAAATAACTGTCAAGAAATGCAATACCTGTTGTGTCATGGAGCTTAAATCATTCCCCTCAAAGTCTCTGTAAGTTACAATGAAAATAGACTAATCTATGGCAAGAAATCCATTTTAAAAAGTGAACTCAGCAGATTATTAATAATGTCACTCCTGAGAAACTATATAGAGAATGACAAGGCCATCCTAGTATTAAGGAAAAAAATCTACAAAGTGGACAAAAAAACCCCTATCTTTACCAAGGCTAGTAAAGGTCAGATAAAAGAGAACTTAAGTAAACTGTACACTTTTATAAGATGTTTAAGGTCAACTCAAGTTAGTATTTTTTCGTCCTAGAGAGGTAATAGAAAGAAAGGGCAGACATGTTCAGAAAAGATGAAGAAAAGCAAATATTTTTTATCATGAACCAGGGAACAGTTTCTTTTCTTTCTCAGATATATTCACTGTTGAGAGGTCAAGCCTATTTTGCCAGAAATTTTAGGTTGTTAAAATTATACCAAAACAATAGAAACAATGAATAACAGATTTGCAAATTAACTTCTCTAAAACTGAGAGATTTGTAATCCCAAAGCACTATGCATGAGGAAGGGCTGCCAAAGTTACCGAACAGTAAACTGAGGAGTATGAAGACACTGAGAGAAGACACATGTAACTGGAGTTCTTAGAAATAATCAGAAGATTGTTATCCAAACTGGTATTTCGTGAGGGGCAAAACCAAAACTGGGAAGTGTCTTGTTTGCAACAGTAGGAGTGACACCTGGGTTGGTGGCAGAGGTACTCTGAATTCCACAGAAAAGAAGAGCTAGATTTGAATAGGAAGGTGTGCAAAGTATCCTTCCAGGTGGCTGTCATTCAGATGAGGCGTGGAAAAGGTATTCACTTGTGGGCAGACCTTAAACTGCTGACATCTGCTATATAGAGACGAGTAATAAGAAAAAGCTACCAATCCCTAGAGTCCATTCCCCTGTACTGCATGCACGCACGTGCGCGCGCACACACACACACACACACAAAACAGGACATGTCATGAACAATTGGCAGAAATTCCTTTCGGCTCCAGAGATTGCTAGGACCCTCTTGGAAATAAGTAGTCGAGGGATACTTCTCTTTTATCTATACTCCCTCCCTTTTTTCCTTTTTGTTTTAATTGAGATATAGGTGATTTACAATATTACATAAATTTCAGGTAAGCAACATAGTGGTTTAAAAACACGGTTTTTAAAGGTTTTACTCCATTTATAGTTACTATAAAATTTTGGCTATATTCCCTGTGCTGTACGATGTAGCCTTCTACCTTATTTATTTTATACATGGTAACCTGCAATGCTTAATCCCTCACCCATATCCTGCCTCTCCCAACTAGTAACCACTACTTTGTTTGAGTCTGTTTCTTTTGTGTTATATTTACTAGTTTATTTTTTAGATTCCACATATAAGTGATGCTGTACAGTATTTGTCTTTCTCTTTCTGACTTATTTCACTTAGCATGATACTCTCCAGGTCCATCCATGTTATTGTAAGTGGCAAAATTTCATTCATTTTTATGGCTGAGTAGTATGTCATTTTATGTGATGTATATATATACACCACTTCTTCTCTATCCATTCATCGTTGATGTGGATGCTGGATTGCTTACATATCTTAACTATTGTAAATAACACTGCTGTTAACACTGAGATGCATGTATCTTTTCAAATTATTGTTTTTGTTTTTTTTGGATATATACCCAGGAGTAGAATTCCTGGATCATATGGTAATTCTATTTTTAGTTTTTGAAGAAACTCCATACTGTTTTCCACACTGGCTGTACCAACCTACATTCCCACCAGCAGTGTACAAGGTTCCCTTTTCTCCACATCCTTGCCAACATTTGTTATTTATGATTTCTTGATGATAACCATTCTGACAGATGTGAGGTGATATCTCACTGTGGTTTTGATTAGCATTTCTCTGATGATTATTGAGCATCTTTTCATGTGCTTGTTAACCAACTATATGTCTTTGGAAAAATATCTTTCCAGCTCTGCCTATTTTTTTAATCAGGTTTTTAAATATTGATTTGTATGAGTCATTTATATAATTTGGATATTAACCACTTTTTAGTTATATCATTTGTAAATATTTTCTCCCATTCAGTAGGTTGAATTTTTGTTTTGTTGACCGTTTCAAAAGCTTTTAAGTTTATTTAGGTCCCATTTGTTTATTTTTGGTTTTGTTTCATTTGCCTTAGGATACAGATATAAAAAATATTGCTATGATTTATGTCAAAGCATATTCTGTCTTTGTTTTCTTCTAGGAGTTTTATGGTTTCCGATCTTACATTTGGGTCTCTAATCCATTTTGAGTTTATTTTTGTATATGGTGTGAGAAAGCATTCTAATTTCATTTGTACCTGTAGCTGTCCAGTTTTGCTACCACCACTCATTGAAGACTCTGTATCTCTGTAGTATATTCTTGCCTCCTTTGTCATAGATTAATTGACCATAAGTGTATCATTTTATTTCTGGGCTCCCTATTCTGTTCCATTGAACTATATGTCATGTGTGTGTGTGTGTGTGTGTACGCGTGCATGCTAGCACAGTACTGATTAGATTACTATACCTTTGCAGTATAACCTGAAGTCAAAGAATGTGATACTTCCAGCTCTCTTTCCCTTTCTCAAGATTGTTTTGGCTATTTGGGGTGGTTTTTTTTTTTTTTTTTTTGGTTTGTTTGCATACAAATTTTTAAATTATTTGTTCTAGTTCTATGAAAAATGCCATTGTTATTTTGATGGAGATTGCCATGGGTAGTATGGTCATTTTAATAATATTAATTCTTCCCATCCATGAATATGGTCTATCTATTCATCTGTTTGTGTCATCTTCAACTTCTTTCATCAGTGTCACAATTTTCTGAGTATAGGTCTTTTATCTCCTTAGGTAGGTTTATTCCTAGGTATTTTATTCTTTTGGATGTGATTGTATTTCTTTTTCTGATATTTCATTATTAGCATATAAAATGCAACAGATTTCTGTATATTAATTATGTATCCTGACACTTTACTGAATTCATTGATGACCTCTAGTAGTCTTTTGGTGGCTTCTTTAGGATTTTCTACATACAATATCATGTCATCTGCAAGGAATGAGTTTTACTTCTTCCTTTCCAGTTTGGATTCCTTTTGCTTCTTTTTCTTGTCTGATTGCTGTTGCTAGGACTTCCAATACTATGTTGAATAAAAGTGGCAAGAGAGGGCATTCTTGTCATGTTCCTGATCTTAGAGGAAATGATTGCAGCTTTACAGCACTGAGTATGATGCTAACTGTGGGCTTGTCATATATGGTTTCATTATGTTGAGGTATGTTCCTTCTATACGCACTTTCTGGAGAGGTTTGTTTGTTTTTTTACTATAAATGGATGTTGAGTTTTGTCAAAAGCTTTTCTGCATCTATTGAGATGATCATGTGGTTTTTATTCTTCAATTTGTTAATGTGATTTATCACATTGATTCATTGATTGATCTTCTGATATTGAAACCTACTTGCATTCCTTTGAAAAATCCCACTTGCTCACAGTGCAAGTGATTCTTTTAATGCATTGTTGGATTCAGTTTGCTAATATTTTGTTGAGGATTTTTGCATCTATGTTCATCAGTGATATTGGCCTGTAATCTTTATTTTGTGATATCCTTATTTCTTTTTGGTATCATGGTGATGGTGGCCTCATAGAATGGGTTCAGAAGTGTTCCTTCCTTTGCAATTTTTTGGGATACTTTGAGAAGTATAGGTGTTACCTCTTTCTAATTGGTAGAATTCACCTGTGAAGCCATCTATTCCAGAGCTTTTGTTTGTGGGGAGGTGTTTTTTTTTTTTTTCTTTAATTACTGATTTAATTTTATTACTGGCAACTGGACTATTCATAGTTTCTGTTTCTTACTGGTTCAGTCTTGGGAGATTGTACATTTCTAGGAGTTTATTCATTTCTCCTAGGTGTCCATTTTAGTGGCATATAGTGATTTGTAGTAATCTCTTATGATCCTTTATATTTTTATTGTGTTGGTTGTAGCTTCTCCAGTTTCATTTCTTTTTCTTTTTAATTTTTCAGTTTATTTTTTGTGGGGGGAGGTAATTAGGTCTATTTGTTTATTTATTTTTAGAGGAAGGTACCAGAGATTGAACCCAGGACCTCACGCATACTAAGCATGTGCTCTACCACTTGAAGTATACTCTCCCCCTCATTTCTGATTTGATTTATTTGAGCCCTCTCTCTTCTTATCTTTATGGGGCTCACTAAAGGTTTATCAATTTTGTTTATCTTTTCAAGCAACCAACTCTTAATTTCATTGATCTTTTCTTTTCTTTTTTAGTTTCTATTTCATTTGTTTCTGTTCTGATCTTTATGATTTCTTTCCTTCTACAAACATTGGGTGTTGTTTGTTCTTTATTTTAGTTCTTTTAGGTGTAAGTTTAGATTGTTTACTTGATAATTTTCTTGTTTTCTGAGATAAGTTTGTATCACTATAGACTTCCCTTTAAGAATCGCTTTTGCCACATTCCATAGATTTCTGATTATTGTTTTCAGTTTTACTCGTCTCCTCATATTTTTAAATTTCTTCTTTAATTTCTTCAGTAACAAGTTGGTTGTTTAGTAGCATATTATTTAGCCTCCATGTGTTTTTTTTTTTACTGTTTTGTTTTTCCTTGTAGTTTCTAGTCTCATAGCACTGTAGTCAGAAAAAAAATTTAAACTTTATTTTTGAAAATTCAATACATGTACATATTAGAAGAGTTCAAAAATATCAAATTCAATGTTTGCCTCCCAGAGGAATCAATTTTACCTGGTGTGTGGGGTGGGGTGGGGTGAGAGGGGTGGGTAAGTATTCTTATAAAGATAACCTATAATTATACAAGTTCTTACACATACATATCCCTTTGTTTATTTTACCCAAGTAACATCTTGCTATTATTTTCCTACTTAATACTTTGATGATCATTCCACATGCAAGTGGCCTTATTTTTATAACAGTTTATTTTAAGTTGTTTACTTACATTTGGATGCATTTTTATAAAGCTCTACATCTCCAGCCAACATTTTATATTTTTGATGTCACAATTGACATGTTTATCTTGTGTATTTATAAACAAATTATGGTAATCATATTTTGACTTCTTTTAACTTTCATACAAGTTTTGTCAGTGATTAACCTACCATCTTTACAACATTAAATTATTCTGATATTCTGATTTTTACTAAATATTTACCTTTACAAGTGAGATTTACACTTTCATATGTTTTCCTGCTACTAATTAACACCCTTTTGTTTCAGCTTAAAGAAGTCTTTTTAACATTTATTCTAAGGCCAGTCTATTGGTGATAAACTCCATTAGCTTTTGATTGTCTGGAAAACTTTCTCTCTCCTTTAGCTGTAAAGGACAACTTTTACAGTAGAGTATTCCTGGTTGGTAGTTCTTTCCTTTAGTACTCTGATGCCGTCTTCTTTTCAAGAGCTAACTAGAATTTCTTTGCATAGATGTACGAAATCATCCAATACTCAATTCATGTACAGTCATGCTTCTGGTCTTTTGCAATTATAAACTACTACAGAGAATTCCCTTATGAGATATGATGTTGAACATCTTTTAATAAGCTTATTTTCCATCTGTGTATCTTCTTTGTGAAGTGTCTGTTCAGATCTTTTGCCCATTTTCAAACTGGGATCTTTCTTATGTTATTACTGAGTTTTAAGTGTTCTTTGCATATTTGGGATATAAGTCACTTATCAGATTTGCATTTTGCAAAGACTCATATTTTCACTCTTTTGTGTCTTTCACAGAGCTGAGGTCTTTAATCTTAATAAATTCCAACTTAGTTCTTTCTTTAATAGATCATGCTTTTGGTGTATCAAAAAACTCATTGCCAAACATAAATTCACCTAGATTTTCTCCCATGTTATCTTCTAGATGTTTTATAATTTTCTATTTTACATATGATCCATTTAGAGGTAATTTTGTCAAATTGTGAGGTCTGTGTTTAAATTCTCTTTTTTTCCCCTTCATATGGATGTCCAGTTGTTCCAGTATGATTTGTTGAAAATGCTATCCTTTCTAAATTGAATTGCCTTTGCTACTTTGTCAAAGATCAGTTGATTATATTTGTGTGAATCTATTTCTGGGCTTTCTATTCTGTTCTACTGATCTATGTGTCTATTCTGTTTCCAATATATGCTGTCTTTGTTACTGCAGCTTTGAGGTTGGGTTGCATCAGTCCAACTTTTTTGGTATTGTGTTAGCTATTTTGAATCACTTACCTTTCTATATAAACCTTAGTATCAATTTATTGATATCTACAAAATAACTTGCCAGAATTTTTATTTGAATTGCATTGAATCTGTAGATCAAGTTGGGTAGAATTGACATCTAATGATACTGTCTTCCAATCCATGAATCATAATATCCTTCTCTTTGTATCTTGTTTGATTTCCTTAATCATAATTTTGTAGTTTTCTACATATAAATCCTATACATATTTTAGATTCACACCTAAGTATTACTTTTTGTAAATGGTATTATGTTTTTAATTTCAAATTTTAATTATACATTGCTGGTATATATAAAAGCAATTGACTCACTTATTAGCCTTGTATATTGTAATCTTAATATAACTTATTATAGTTCCATTTTTTAACTGAGAGTTTGTACATGAATAATTACGTTATTTGTGAATAAATTCAGTTGTATTTCTTCCTTCCCAATCTGTTTAATATTTATTTCCTTTTCTTATTGTATTAGCTAGGACTTCCAGTACAGTGTTGAAAGGAATGGTGAGAGGGATATTCATACCTTAGCAGGAAAACTACTTTCTCAAAATTAATTCATAATGCTAGCAGTAGGGCTTTTATAAAGTTGAGGAAGTTCCTCTCTATTGCTACTTAGAGATTTTTTTTTAATTGAAGTATACTTCATTTATAATATTGTGTATGTTTCAGGTCTAAGTAAAGTGATTCAGTTTTACTTATATATTTTTTCCTGATTATTTTCCATTGTAGCTTGTTTAAAGATATTGAATATAATTGTCTGTCCTATACAGTAAATCCTTGTTGCTTATCTGTTTTATGTCAGTAGTTTGTATCTGTTAATCCCATACACGTAATTTATCCCTCCTCCACTCCCTCTTGCCTTTGTTAACCATAAATTTGTTTTCTATTTCCATGAGTGTGTTTTTGATTTGTATATAGATTTATTTGTATTATTTCTAGATCCCACATATAACTGATAACATATAACATAAGTCTTCTCTGTCTGACTTACTTCACTAAGTATAATATATTCCAGTTCCATCCATGTTGTTGCACATGGCATTATTTCATTCTTTTTGATGGCCAAGTAATATTCCTCTGTGTGTGTGTGTGTGTGTGTGTGTGTGTGTGTGTGTGTGTGTGCGTGCGCGCGCAACATCTTCTTAAGCCAGTCATCTGGTAATAGGCACTGGGGTTGCTTCTGTGTCTTGGCTGTTGTAAACAGTGTTGCTATGAACATTAAGGTGCATATTTGTTTTTGAATTAGTTCTTCTCTTTTCCATATATATATCCATGAGTAGGATTGCTGAATCATATGATAGCTCTATTTTTAGATTTTTAAGGAAGCTCCACAGTGTTTTCGAAAGTATCTGTACCAGTTTACATTTGCACTAAAAGTATAAGCTGGTCCCATGTTCTCCCCAACCTCTCCAGCATTAATTATTACAGACTTTTTGATGATAGCCATTCTGACTGGTGTGAGGTGATACCTCATTGTGGTTTTGATTTACAATTCTCTAAATGATTAGCAGTGTTGAACATTTATTCATGTGCCTGTTGGCCATTTCTATGTCTTTGCAAAAATGTCTGTTTAGGTCTTCTGCCCATTTTTTGATTACATTTTTTTTCTGTATTGAGTTGTATAGGCTGTTTGTATATTTTACCTATTAATCCTTTGTTGGTCATACTATTTGCAAACTTCTTTTTCCATAGGTTGTCTTTTCATTTTTTTATGCTTTCCTTTGCTGTGCAAAAAATTCTAAGTTTGATAAGGTCACATTTGTTTAGTTTTGCTTTTATTTCTTTTGCTTTGAGAGACTAATCTAAGAAAATGTTGCTACGATTTATGTCCAAGAATGTTATGCTATGCTGTCTTCTAAGAGTTTTATGGGGTCATGTATTATATTTAAGTCTTTAAACCATTTTGAGTTTTTTTTTTTTATATAGTATGAGGGAGTGTTTTAATTTCATTGATTTACATGTAGTGTCCAGCTTTCCCAACATCACTTGTTGAAGAGACTATCTTTTCATCGTTGAACATTCGTGCCTCCTTTGTCATATATTAATTGACTCAGTGTGTGGGAATACTTCTGGGCTCTCTATTCTGTTTTATTAATCAATGTGTTTGTTTTTGTGCCAATACCACACTGTATTGATTATTGTAGCTTTGTGGTATAGACTGAAGTCTCATAGGGTTATGCCTATAGCTTTGTTCTTTCCTCAGGATTGCTTTGGAAATTCTGGGCCTTCTATGGTTCCATATAAATTTGCAGATTATTTGTTCTACTTCTGTGAAAAATGTCATGGGTATTTGATAGGGATTGCATTAAACCTATAGATTGCTTTGGGGAGTATGGCCATTTTAACAATATTAATTCTTCCAATCCAAGGGATAGCTTTCATTTCTTTGAATCACCTTCAGTTTCCTTTATCAATGTTTAATAGTTTCCACCATATAGGTCTTTCACCTCCTTGGTTAAGTTTATTGCTAGGTATTTTTGATACAATTTTAAATGGGATTTAAAAATTTCTCTTTGATATTTCATTATTAGTGTACTGAAATGCAACACATTTCTATATATTACTCTTGTTGTTGGCATGTAATTTCCTAGTATTTTTTGTTGTTGTTGTTATTACTGTGGTATCAGTTATTACTTTTCCTCTTTCATTTCTTTATTTATTTTGGTCCTCTTTTCTTCTTGGTAAGTCTGGCTTGAGGTGTTATGATTTTGTTAATTTTTTTTTTCAAAAGCCAGATCATGGTTTTATTGATTTATTCTATTATTAATTTTTTATCTCTATTCATTTCTTCTCTAATCTTTATTAACTCATTCCTTTTGCTGACTTTAGGTTTTGTTCTTTTTCTAATTCTTTCAGGTTGCATACTAAGCTGTTTGAGATTTTTCCTGTTCCTTAAAGAAGGTCTGTATCATCACGAACTTCCCTCTTAGAACTGCTGCATCCCATAGATTTTTGAAAGTTTGTCTTTTCATTTTCAGTTCTCTCAAGGTATTTTCTGATTTCATCTCTGATTTCTTCATTGACCATTGGTTTTTGAGTAGCATGTTGTTTAGTCTTCATGTGTTCCTTCCCTATTTTCCTACCTGTGGTTGATTGCTTCTTTCATACCGTAGTTGCCTGAAGAGATGCTTGAAATAATTTCTATCATCTTAAAATTTGTTGAGGCTTGTTTTGTGTCCTACAGTGTGGTCTATCCTAGAGTGCATTCTATACCCTTGAAGAGAATGTGTATACTATTTTTTTTTTTTTTTTTGATGTAGTGTCATGTAGTTATCAATTAAATCCAGCAGGTCTATTGTGTCATTTAGGACCTCTGTTGCCTTATTTTCTTTTTGGATGATCTGTCCATTGATGTCAGTGGAGTGTCTCCTATTGTTGTATTCCCATCAATTTCTCCCTTTGTCTATTAGTATTTGTTTTATATATACACATGCTCCTATATACTGGGTGCAAATATGATAACAAGTATAGTACCCTCTTCTTGTATTGATCTCTTTATCTTTATATAAGGTTCTTCTTTGTCTTTTTAATGAACTTTGTTTTAAAGTCTGTTTTGTCTGATATGAATATTCCTACCCTGCTTTCTTGTCATTTCCATTTGCATGAAATACCTTTTTCCATCCCCTAATTTTCAGTCTGTGTGTGTTTTTCACCCTTAAGTGAGTCTTTTGTAGACAGCATGTTGTATGTTATTTTTTAAATCCAGTCTGCCACTTTGTCTTTTGACCAGAGCATTTAATAGATTGATGTTTAAAGTAATTATTGGTAGGTATGTACTTAGTCTCTTTTAATCCTTGTTTTCCAGTTGTTTTTGTAGTTCTTCTTTGTTAATTTCTTTTTATTTTCCTTTTGTGGTTTGATGATTTTTTTGTAGTATGCTTGAGTTCCTTTCCATTTGGTTTTTGGAAGCTAGTGTGTATTTTTGATTTGTGGTTACCCTGGTTTACAAGTATTTTGACCCATAACTATATTTACTGCTTTAAACTGATAGTCATTCAAGTTCAAACATATTCTAATAAAAGATCTACATTTTATACATCCCTCCCCATTTTATGATTTTGATGTCCTATTTTACACCTTTATGCTTACCCTTTTACTGTTAATTGTAGTTATAATTGCTTTTACAGTTTTTTATTGTTTTTAACCTACATGCAGATTTATTTAAATGATCTTCAATCCCTTTATATATTTGCCTCTCCTGTTGTGATTTTCCCTTTCCTTTAGTCTTGCTTCTTTTCTATTTACAGAAGACTCTTCAATATTTCTTTTAGGAAGTTTTACTGTGGCTGAACTAGTTTTTGCTTGTCTGATTAATTCTTTCTCTTATTCTCAGTTATTTTGCTGGGTAGTGTATCCTAGTAGCAGATTTTTCCCTTTCAGAACTTTGAATATATCATTCCATTTCCTTTTAGCCTGCAGTTTCTGCAGAGAAATCAGCTGATAGCTTTATGGGGATTCCCTTGTAACTGACTCTTGTTTCTCTTGCTGCCTTTAGAATCCTTTCTTTATCTTTCATTTTTGCCACTTTAATTATGATATGTCTCAATGTGGGTCTGTTTGGTTCATCTTGTTTCAGACCTCCTGTGCTTCCTGTACCTGGATATCTCTTTCCTTCTTTAGGTTTGGGAAGTTTTCAGCCATAATATCTTCAAATATATTTTTAATCCCCTTCTTTCTCTCTTCTCCTTCTGGAAACCCTATTATGTGTAGGTTGGCATGCTATATATTATCTCATAGAGCTCATATGTTCCTTTCATTTAAAAAAAATTGACCTCCTGTGCCCTTCTGATTGAATGATTTCCATTGTTCTGTATTCCAGATCATGTATTCATATTCATTGTTTCTAGATTGGTTTTTATCTTGGCAACTGAATTGCCTAATTGTGATTTGCTCATCTTTATAGTTTCTAGGTCCTTGTTACCAGGATCTGCATTTCTATAGACAATCTTTCTTAATTCCTTTAGAAATTTTTTGAATTTAGGGTCTTGTAGACTGTTGAGGTCTCTTGTTCTTTTAACTGGGAGTAGTTCCCCTGCTGTTTCATTTATTTCTCTGTCTCTGAATTTAGGAGAAACAGTTATCTACTGTGGTCTTGAAGGGGCATTTTTAGGTGGGCACCTCCCTTTGTAGACTGTACATATCTAATATTTTTGGTGCAAGGGCTGGTTTTGTTATAGGTGCTAGATATGTCTTTTGTTAGATTGTACTGGCTATTATCCCTTTGATGGGGAGGGTGGTGGTGTTGTAGTGGCTAGATCCTGTGCTGGATGTGAGGTGGGGCTTCCTTTTAGCTTCTTGGGTGTCACTGCCCTGTCCTGGGTGGGGTCTGCTCTCCAGTTGTTGGAATAGAAGCCCTGAGGGTCTGGCTTGATCAGATTACATTGAGTTCCCTGGCCCCAAGGAAGTGATTGCTGAAGCAAGGGAGGTCCACATGGTCATAGTGAAACTATGCATCGCCTATGTAGGTGTCCACAGTTCTGCTCAGAAGCAGACCAGGGTCATAACCCTTTCTTTGTGTGTTCATCCCAGATCTAGTGCAGGGCTCTGGTGTGAAGAGGCTGAGGCAGGGCATTGTGGCTGTAGGGGTTCAGGTGGCTATGCTGCCTCTCTCGCCAAATTCTCCCATATTCATCTGCCCCAGATCTGGCATGAAGCTGTGGTGTGGAGTGGGCAGAACCGGGGTATTCCTCCTGGGACGGGAACCACTACATGCTCCTGCCTAGGGCCTGCTGGGATTCAGTGCTTAGTTGCTATATGTTCTGTTGTGCACCCTGGTGCATGTGCTGGCTCCACCTGGATCACACTGCAGGCACCCAAGTCTGGTTCTTCATAGTTAGACTAAATCTTTACCCTGATCTCTCACCAGTCTATGGTGTGGAATGAGCAGAGCTGCGGTGTTCACCCCCTCAGACTGGGGGGATGGCAAAGTGGTAGCTACTAGTACAAGGGTCTCTTTGTCCTTTCTGTCAGCAAGCCAGCATATGCACTCTCCTTGTGAGTAGAGTCTGGGCTTCTCCAGCCCTTCTATATGTCTCAGCAGATTTCCTGGCAGGAAAGGTTACTTGTGTCCTCCATGCAGAACACCAGGGCTGGGATGCCCAGATTCTGAGTCAACCTGCTCCCTGTGTCAACCTTCTTTTCCTTACAGATCCCTCCCAGAGGTGAAGGTCCCTACTCAATGCCCTTTTTATTTTCCCGTCCTACCTGGTTATGTGGAAATCTTTCTTGCAGCTTTGGTTGTACAGGAGATCATCTGCTAGTTTCCAGTTAATTATTATTTAGGTTTGCTCCGTGTTTTTTCCTGGTTCACCATTTCCTCCTGAATCCTTGCTTTCCTCTCAAAAATGTTTTCTTCACTCCAGATGCACTGGTTACTAATTTAAGTTGCAAACACCACAAACAGATCCTGGCTAACTTAAGTTCATTGGAAAGGTATCTCTGGTACCACAGAGAATGGAAGGAAAACACAATGAGCCAGACTGCAAAAAAGTAGGCATGCACCAACAAAACTAAGTGAAAAAAAAAGAAAAGAAAAGAAAAGAAAACTAAGTGACAGTGGTATTATAGGAACGTTCTGTTTAGAATGACCCAGCTGGTTCTAATATCAACAGGAATGTGACACTACTTTCTGAGTGGTAAGTAATTTTTCAACTTTCCTCACATCTTTCTCTCACTCTCTCAAGGCTTATATGTTTTGGCAGAGCCTAAATCATGCAGTAAGGATTGGGTCATCAGGGATAATGGAGAAGTATCTGGTACTTTGAATTTATAGTTGAGGGAGGTTCCTGATTGTCTATGAAACTCACACAGGTAGGAATTTACAAAAAATAGGAAGAGTATTTGGGTTGCAATTACCCAAAGATTGATAAATGGCCATTATACTGAAAAAAAAAATTTATGACATGACTTTTTTTTTTTTAATTTATGTAGCATAGGGAAATACTTAAAATATATATATTATTTGCCAAAATTACAATATGGGAAACACTTTTTCTAGTATAGTCAAAAATTATTTAGAATGATACATGTAATAGAAATGGACAAGAAAATGCAACACTAATGATGATATACTATTTTAGAGCTTAGAAATAATTTTTACTCTCTTCTGAATTACTCAGTTGTTAACAGATACTACTATAATAGTGTATCAATTTAATACATAGAATTCAACTATTACAAAAAAGTTAAGTGGTTGGAGATAAAGACTCTATGATAGGTCCCCAGAATGACACACTTAGAACAAAACTTACAGCAATTAGGAAGCTGGAGAATCAAAAAGCTACCATCCTAAATATTATCTCTAATATTATACCTCCTTTTCCATAATTTGTAGATTAGGAGGCTGTTGAAACTGTTGGTTCCAGGAATATGTTGCCTGTCATAGCTGCAATAGAGTCTTAGAAAAACTGCTAGATTCATACCTGCAAAAAAATACGTATCTATATTACTACCACCTTTCTTCAACTTCTCCTTATAAAATAGTGCTGTAAGAAGGGTTTTCTATAGCAGTTTGCTAGATATTGCACAAATATGACCAATAAATGGCTGCTAATTATTGGTGATAATGATTATATTAATTTTAAATATGGAAATAAATGCTAATGTTTCTAGATGTTTCATGGTAAACAGATTATCTCAGTAGTGGATGCCATCCTGGACAAAGGAATAGCTGGGATTACTATTCACTTTATGTATGTTTAGGGTATTATATACATGGCGGTTTCATGTCAGTTGTTGCTGAGAAATGGTTTCAATGGCTCATTTAAGCGATATTTAGGAATTACAGTATTTCGTGTTGTAGTTGTTACATCTGTGGATATCATGTTTAATACTGAGAAACTTAAAAGATTAAATCTATAGAAAAACATTTCTAGAAAAAACAAATGCAGGTTCAGTTTTTAAAATTTTGCATTACAACCATAACTATAAACTCCTAGGAGCACTGGTTCTTTATTATGATCAAAATTCTATCCCAAACTGTAGAATGTTATATAATTATTGGAGTAATTTCAGCAGTGAGATGCCAACTAAATAAGTTATTTGTTAAAGAGTGCACTGCAACTTTGCATTGTTCTTGTCATAATTTCAGAATCAGCCATTATGTAGTAAGGTGCCTACTGGCCTAGGACAAATATGACAGCAAAACTCTCAAGGGATCACAGAAATAGAAAAACATTCAAAGCAAGCCTTCAGCTGGTATAACTTCTCATCAAGAATCATCTGATAAGCCAAGAGGCTGAGAAAAGTACAAATCCTGTCATCATTTTGTGAACTTACATTAGGAAGCTGACAGTGGAAGGTGGGGGAGGGTAAGAGACAGGAATAAGAATTATGTCATGCCATAAGGGAAGAGAGAACCATAGCATTGGATTTACGTGGCCTAGAGTGGTTCCCAAGTCTATAAAGGAAGCCTTCCTTTGCAAAGCCACTGTCTAGTTATATTTTATTTTCATCCTGCAGTGATTTCCTGTGAGATGTTATGTGGGTTATATGACTTAAAGTGGAGCATATAGCTGAACGATTGCAAGTACTAACTCTACATGAATTTGGCATCATCGGTCATTGTTCATTTTTGTAAACATATAAACCATTGGCAATATCCACGAACCAATCACTACAGGAAAGTTCCCAGTGGCAATTTTAGGGTGATGCCAGTCACTCAGGAGGAAATACTGAGGGGAATTTTCTTTACTAGAAGATAACCAAAATTTATACTACTGGACAACGTGAAAAACAATTGTCAGGGAAAATTTTAGAAACCCTTCATGACTAAGGAACATAAAAAGAATGAATATGTGTAAAAGTCAAATTCTATAGTTCAGACACCTCTTATTTATTCCCATTAACCTGAACTGAACGATCAAAAGACAAAACTGTTCTAAGTGCTCTAATGCTGGTACAAATGATGGAGGAACATGTAACGACAAGTTTTAACAATACAAATGAACACTATTCTTTTATACTAAAATCAAGTTTTCCGGCTTGAGATTCTGACAAACTATATACACACTGAGTTACTATTCCCGAACCTGGGTCTATTTTACCATACGGATACCCAGTATTATGAAACTGAATCTAAAGATATGTGCAGGAAGCAGAAATGGGAATTGGACACTTACCCCAGAATGTCTGCTCAGCGTAAGGACCAGTGCTGTGCATTACAGAGGCGAGTGAGTAAGAGTTGCAGATGGAGCCACTGTGGAACGTGAGAAAAATACATGGGAATTTCTCCTAGAGAAATTTTGTTCAAAAAAAGAAAATCCCATTAATGATTCTACTGTGCTTCAGTTTAGGGAACTAATGAAAAATATGGACTCTGGGTCAGAAATAAACTCAATTCATGATGACTTAGTATTGATTTTACATCTTCAGATCTCAATTTCTACTCATAAATTTGCACTGAAGATTCTGTGAGCCAACACCTACAAATTCCCCCAGTTACTGTTCAGTAAATCTGATCTCCTTTCTTATTCAAAGGAACAAATCTACTCATTATTGTTACTTAGTTCATATCAAAAGAAAGGTATGAGTGCTGAGTAAATGTAATAGTATTTCATTTCTGAACTGTACTAAAGAAAGCCTATCTGTCCCCAAAGAATTCATCTTATAACTGACTTACATTTGGGGAAAAACAAACAAAAAACATCCCCCAAAGCCCTGTCTTTTGTTTTTATTCCTGAGGTACAAAACAAAAACAAACAGCTAGCACAGAGCTTCAAAAATTCTGAATTTCCTGACTGATAAGTCTACCTTTGTTACCCTTAGGTGGTGACTCCTAAGGGAGCCCCGGCCAGCTTTAGGATAGGGGATGGTCTCTGTATGGACTAAGCACATGATTAGAGGATTGAACCTTTCCGCACCACCCCTCCAGGTCTCCAGGGAAGGGAGCTTGAATTCAGTCGCTTAGCCAATGATTTAATCAACCGCGACTAGGTAATGAAACCTCAAGAGAACTCAGAACCACAAGAACTGGTGAGCTTTCTGGCTGGTGAACATATTTACATACTACAAAGGTGGCTCACCCTGACTTCACAAGGAAAGTAGCTCCTGTCTCCCTCCCTCTCAAGACCTTGACGTATTGGTCTCTTTCTTTTGGCTGTACTTAACTTTAAGTGAGTTCTGTGGATCATTCTGACATATTATTGAATCTGAACAGGGGTCATGCAAACTCCTGAATTTGTAACTAAGTCAGGCAAAGATGTGGGTAGCCTTGAGAACCCCACTTGTGGCTGGTGTCTGAAATAAGGGGAGTCTTGTTGGGAGACACTGGGAGTCTCATGTTGTAGGATTTGACAATAACTCTGCGTAGTGTCAGAATTTAAGAACTTTGCCTTAACTTGTGGGATCTAATGCTAATTCGGGTAGTTGCTGTCAGAACTGAATGAAATTATAGGACATCCAGCTTTTGTCAGGAAATTGGTATTGGAATGTAACTCCTGTGCTATATAAGCTGTCTGTGTTTTTGTGATGATACACTGACTTTGTGAGCTGGATGTTATTCACCAAAAGCTTTAACTCCTCTTTTTGCTCACTTTCTTCATTGTAACATCAGTGTCTTATCACCTTTGGGTGACTTCTATATATAAATGCATGATCTGTCCCCACACCTTGATTCTCAGGTTTTTTTTAGTGTCTTCATTTCTGTATCTGTCTCAGCTAACCATTCATATTAAATACCTGTACCTCTTAATATTTTCATCATCGAAAATTATACCACAATCGAAATCAAATCTTTAAATGTCCAATGCTCTCGACCAAAACCATGTAAGTCCTTCATTGTACTTTGTTATGTAACCATCCTTTAATCTCATGAAAAGCTCCAATCCATTGATAGTCTCAACTTCTCTGCACTCACCAGCCTTTTTACTTCTAACTTTGTAGCTAAGAGTTATGCATCAACATTAAAATATTTCTTATAAATACGCTCACCTGTTCAGCTCCAGTGTCATTTCAACATATTCTTGTAACAAACCTCAGCCTTGGATGAATAAATTTTGTCCACTCAGTAATTAAACATTGACAAAGAAAAATCATAAGCTGAGTATGTCAGCTCATGACATAAATTCATGATTGCCATTCCCTTTTTAGGTGCTGAAACTGCCCAGAAATATAATTACAACTCACTACCTAAGCTCCTTCCCTAACCCTAGCCCTCCTTCAGTCTCCGGACTATTTCCTGTCTCCTATACCACACTATCGTCTAATGGTCCTTTTCTTCCCTTCTCAGATACAATGCAGAATAGCTGATAGAATTGCCTTATGCTGTATTGAGTTAATACAAGCCTTACTATTCACAAAGAAGCAAACCTGTTTTCTATTCGCATCCATCTTTTCCTCCTTTCTGTTACAACAAAAAATGTTTTCCCTTCTAGCAAGGGCAGACTTTGCACCTGCATTATGAACTGCAGCCCCTCTTACCTTAGGAGCATTGTCCCTTTATCTCTACAGTATTCTGAGTATTCATTCAGAATTTTTTAGCATCACTGGGATTAACAGCCAAACTTGGCCCAGTATCTCCTATTTTAATAGCAAACAAAACAGCCAGAACAATAAAAACATTTGTCTGAATTACACTGAGCTCTTTGATATGGTTTCAGAATATTCATTGTATCAACTTTTTACTTCTCTTCTAATTGTCAAGCTTATCAAAAGTTTTCTAGAGCCCATTGACTCCATAACTCTCTTCTAGTCAACTTCCCAAACAACTCTAACCTCGCGTACCATTTTTCCTCAGTCTACTCATTCAGACCTCCAATTCTGTTAAGCAAATATGTATTTTTAATTTTAATATTATTTAACTTCTTTATAGTGTTTAAATCAGTTGAAAAAAGGTATTTGAAAATATTCTATCTCTTGTCCTCCTGGTATTATATTTGCCTAATCTCACTAAAAATTTTTATCTCATTAACACATTTTTCAATTTCTTTTTCAGCATAATTCTATTCTCTTCCAATATAGATTTTTTTCAGGAGTACATCCTAGGCCAGTTGTTCTTGTGGGCTCAGACTTCCAATCAATTTCAATAGCATATATTTATATGCTAATAACTCTTAAGTATTATAACACATAGACCTTTTGAACTCTAGACAAACATTCCAGTGCCTACTTTGCATCTTCCCTGGGTTCTTGGAAGCATCCACATTTAATAGGTCACAAGTAGGAACTGATTTGCCAAGGTCACTGAAGCTGTGTATGATCCAGCTTTTCCCAAACTGGTACATTCCATCTACTTAGGTGTTCAAACCAGAAAACTGAAAGTTATCCTGAGTATTTTTCTCTCTCAACTCCTATATCAAATCCATTAACACACCCTTATCACTTCTAGCTCCTAAATATGTATCTAATTTGTTCATTTATCAGAATCTCTTCATCAAGACTACCATCCTTTTTTTTTCTCCACACTCTAGCCACACTGGGCTTCTTTCATTTCCATGCTCTTGTCAAGCACCATAATGACTCTATAAGGGTTCTGTGGGGACAACTAAATCAAACTGACTCAATCCAAAGTCTCACAGTTTAAGTATAAAACCAGTTGAATTTATTTCTCCTAGATGGAGAAATACATGCAGAGAAAAATACACACATTTATTCAAAAAATTATCCTACTAATTTATAGGTGTATCAGAGAAAATCCAGAGAACTGATAAATTTTTTTTAGGGATATGTCTTTAAAAAATTCCAAATTCAGTATATATATGTATACTGTCTCACAAATGTAGTTTTAGCAATTCAGCATGGGCATATCTTTAGAACATTCTAGTTTATCAAGAACATAAGTCAACTGAGTTTTATAAAAATGAGACAGGCACATATATTCTTGTGCCTATTATTACAACTCCCTTCAATTTTTGTAAAACTATATAGATATCTTTTTTTCATGGTAAGTGTTCACGTGGTTTCCCTGAAGTCAATATTGTCTGTAGTCTTCATGTATTAAGGGGCTTTTTGTGCCTATTAAAAAACAAAGCAAGACAAAAAAACAACAAAACAACAACAAGATGCTGTTAGACTTTTGTGTAAGCATATACTTTGACTTGTCATAGATCTAACTATTCAAATTATAAAGGGTCTAATATAGCCCAAGAGTGAGCTCACATTCCTCTTGACTTATCTAGGTCTGTACTGCAGTGGGGATTATATTTAACTCTAACCCATCTATAGGGTTCTGCTCTAGCTCCCCTTCTGAATGCCCTCTGGTTGACATCTCTTCAGTTCATTACCTTCTACTCTCATTGACAACTCCCTGATGACTCTCTAACGACTCTTGCTGATAAATCCCAAATTCACCTCTGAAGGCTATCTATATTTCTCTTCTGAGTCCCATGTATATATATCTGATTATCTACTGACTGGACACCTCTAGGTTAACACGCTAACATCACTTTAAACACTCTACCCTCCCTCCCTGTTATGAACAGATAGTCTTATTCCTGTGAGAGTTCAGTGAAGGGTACCATCATCTGTTCTGTGTCTGCTTAGATTCTGTATTTGTCTATTTGACATCGATTCATTATAGGACCAATTTATATTAACTATATTTTCTTTTCTGTATTTTTAATGCTATAGCATTTGGGTGTCTTAGAGACCAGGGGAAAGACATCCCCTCCCAGGGCTAGCTGATTCTTACAGATAATAACAGCTTGCCTGTGAGCACACCTTTCATATACAAACCAACCAATCCTGGGTCACTCCAATCACTTCCTTATTTAACTCTCCCTCACCGAGCCAGTATGTCCCCTGACCTATTCCAGGGACAAGTACCAGGCAACTGGAGCGCATTCCTGTAAGCTCAGAGTCTGCTGTAATTACTCATAGCAGCCAGTCCTAACTGTTTACTCTGTTCTGCCTTGCCTTTCCAAGAGAACCACAGCAAAAGCTCTAGCCAAGGCTTTCTCTTTAACTTCTGCTTCTACACCAACCAAAATCTGGTGTTTTTGCACGCAGCTCTGCCTAACACAGAGAGTCCCTCTGTCTTGGGAAATGTCAGTAATGAACGTCTTCCTTCCTCTCCTTGTCATCACTTGGTCACCTCCATAAATTAAAATCCTATGGGTACAAATGAGACACACTTACCAAAGTATCCGATACAGAAACTTGAACATTCTTCATATTCTTTTCTGTCTTTTCGAGTTGCACTTTCTCCACGTGCACTGCAGAAACCTTACAACACGAACCAAATTCTTGAGACATTTTTGCCATTGTCCCTTTATAATCCATTCTTCAAACTGAAAGCAGAGTGATATCTTTAAAACCAAAAAGATCACAGCATGTTAAAGTCTTTCAGTATCTTTCTGTGTCCCCAAAGATAATGCCCAAACTCCTAAATAAAGCTAACAGGAACTTCCGTTACCTGGATTTTTTTCACTTCTCTGCCTTACCACTGGCCAGGCCCCTGTTTCTTCACTCTACAGCTGTACTGGAAATCATGCAGTGCTCTGGAACTACCGTGCACTTTCACTTTCAAGCTTTTTATACATGCTTATCCTCATCCTGGAATAATCTGCCTTCACTCACCTCGTCAACTCTGGGCACCCCTGAGGCCTCAGAAGGCTTTTCTGAGTCCTTACAATGTTGGGTGGTCTTGTAATTCCTTATCACTACCTCTGTTGTAGCACTTAGGTTTCTTTATTGGAACCACCTCTTTACTCTTCTGCATTTTCTATTAGGCGGTGAGTGTCTTGCGGCCAGGCACTGTGTCTTAAGAACACACTAGTGGCTACTGAACACAGTGCTGGGCACATACCTGACTGTCCAAAATGTTCCAGAAAATTAATGAATTCAATATTCCCTCCTTGAAATTGAGCTATCATTTACTTAAACAATACTTTTCTTCAGAAATATATTTTGTTCCTTTTTATTTAAAAAATGCTCTCATGTATCTAAGAATATGTCAGCCCAGTTTTGTTAGTTGTATTATGCGTGCGTGGAGTAGGGGCGGTTGTGGCAAATAACAAGATTTTTTCCCTTCATTATTTGCTAATAGCCAATATAATCCAAGTACAAATTGCATTTTCTAAGGATTCTTTCTGCTTGAGGGGTCCATTAATAATCAACAGCATTGTTAAGGATTAAAAAAATTATCTGTGAAAGGACTTAGTTAGTAACTAGGTTCTGATTAAGCATAACAAATGTTACATTTGTTTACATATTAACAGTTGCCTCTTAACTGCTCTGTCATACTTCCTAATCCTTGATTGCTACTTACTCCTCCTGTTTTCATTCTTCAGAGAGAAGGCTTGGTTTGTGTTGAATGAATCCAAGAGGCTTATTTACTTTGAATATGCAGATAGTTGATTTTTTAAAGCATAGCTTAACTTTCTCCAGATAATTCATTTTAAAACAAAGACTCAGTAAGTATTTTAAATGCCATTTTCAAAAGTGTAAATTTAAAAGAAAACAGAGATTTGCTTTCACTTCTAATGTATAGTTCATCATGAGAATCCATACCAAACTAGGAATTTTCCATGTTTGTAGTACTTGAAGTACAAGAATGCCTGCATTCACTTCAAAAATGCTTTGTACATTCTAAAGTCTGAAACAGGCAATGGGGATAACTATTTCTCACATCCCTAAAGCACACAATCCTGTGTAAAAGAAAGTTGAAAATACAGCATAGTGATACTATTGTAGAGGTAAGTACAGAGAATTTCTTATCACAAGGGAAGGACTACTTACTTAAACATGGAGGTTTTATTGCTGTAATAAATAATGGTCATTAGCCCTTATTTATCGACTATTTTTTTTTCAGCTTGTTGCAGAGGAGAGAAGTTCCCTAAGCACTGTACTCAGTGTTGGCTTCTCTTCTGCCTTCCTAGTCTTTTCATTCCTTTGTTCTCACTATGCAGGGGCTTGAGAAATCATCTCAGCTTCCCCAGAAGACAATGGGCTTTACTGACACGAGTAAAACAAAGTCGTCACCTCCAACGCCATCTTAAATGTAATAAGAGATATAGAAGACACAAGATAAAAACTATTATTTTTAAAAGGCATTTATTTATAGCCTCTCATTTTTAAGAAAATCACAGCCTGAGTAGCAAAACCAAAGCATTTATTCATATTAAAATGTAATGTGAAAAGTTTTACTTTAAACAATGCATTTCTAAAACTGGATTTTACTCTACTGGTGGTATTTACTGAAGTCCTTGTACGGCAGCCTTCTCTTAAACAGTAGCCTTTATAAGCAGAATTCTGTAAAATTTTATTAAAATTTTCTAAGATGAAGAATGCTGCTAAATACTTAATTCACATATAAACATCATAATGTGCATATATGTTTGAGAGACCAGTCACCTGTTCATAAGTTTTCTGTTTACTAATATAGATGATCAAGACCCAGATGAGTTGATGAACAAAGGATCGAGGACACAGAGCCTCATTTACAGTGCTTTAATTAACCTTGCAATGCCCTCAAGAGTCAATTAATTTAGAAACTTAGATGCCTAAATCTAGGAACGTGCATTAGCAGTCCTAGTATATAAAGTCAACAAAATAGTCTTTGGCAATTTTTAAAATGTGTATAATAGACTGACTATTTCTAGAACACTGCTTTTACTCTGCTCAATGCAATATTATCTTTTTCTGTCTCTCCCTCCCATACACATACACAAAACCCTGTAAGTATCATTTAGCTATAGACATTGATGAGTTATAAACAATTGTGTAATAGCAAGGAATTTAAAGCCCTCAAGCATGTTTTGCATGCAAATAAAAAGAATGGGTAAGTTGTGCTCTAGTATAGGATTGACTATTGTTTTGTATTATACCATATGTTATATTATGGCATTTTAAGATTAATCATACATAATACCCTTGGTTTTTAGAAGAATTATGATTCATTAACAAATCATTTTTATCTTCAAATATGCAGCCTTAGTATCACCAATAAGTACAACATTTTAATTAAAGTTTTTTATTTCAATGTTTAAACCCTTAGTCAAAATGTTTTTCTCGTATCCACATATAACATGGATTTTTAATACTGTGTTTTCCAAATTTAGTAACGTTTCCTTTCATTTTTATATTAAACAAAAAATAATACAAAGAATACTTTTTCATAAATTAGATAAGCGTGTGTGTGTGTATATTCATTTTCTCTTTTATTTGATGGCCTAGGGAGTAGAATGGAATGAATTATCTCTAAAGATGCAGACAAGAACTATTTGATATATTTTTACTTAATAGATTGCCTCATAGGAAGATACCCATAATATTCAATGAAGTCAGAATTCTTTATGGTAAGAAGATAACACTGTCTATTTGCATGGGTTAAGATAAGAATGCCTATATAACATTTTCTAGAATAATTTAAATAATTACTTTATTCCTGTAACGAATTGAATTGTGTCCCTCTCCCCTAAATTCACATTTTAAAATCTTAATTCCTAGTACCTCAGGATGCAACCTTTTTTGGAAATAAGAGGTTCAGGTTCAAATGATGTCATTAGGGTGGGCCCCTAATCCATTATGACAGGTGTCTTTATAGAAAGGGGAAATTTGGAGACATGCACATTCATGAGGAATTGGCCATTTGAAGAGACACAAAGAGAAGATGGTCATCTACAAGCCAAAGAGAGAGATGCCTGGAACAGATCCTCCCCTTACGACCCTCAGAAGGAACCAACCCTGCTGCTTTCTTGCCTCTAGAACTGTGTGAAACAATAGATTTCTGTTGCTTAAACAATCCAGTTTGTGGTAATTTTTATGGCAGCTTTAAAAAGAATACAACACCTACAATTCATAAGTTTAAAAAAATAAGAGTGACTGCTTTGAGGGGGTGATAATGCACAAAGTCATCCTTCCATATTGTATGAGGTCTTTGGGTGCAAATGCCAGCAACAGTAAAAATCATTTGAGAGTTTTAGTAACAATACTTCAAGATCTAATGAAATAAATCACTTCAAAAATGTCAATCAGGACCATAATTTCCAACATTTAATTTTTAAATCATTCCATTTTTGGAAAGGTATCCCATGTTCTTGGATTTGAAGAATACTGTTAAAATGGCCATACTACCCAAAGCAATCTGCAGATTTAATGTGGTCCCTATCTAATTACCCAGGAAATGTTTTTCACAGAATTAGAAAAAATAATCCTAAAATTTATATGGAATCACAGAAAAACCCAGAATTGCCAAAGCATTACTGAAGAAAAAGAATGAAGTTGATGGTATAACCCCTGTAGACTTCAGACAATACTACAGAGCTGCAGTGATCAAAACATCATGGTATTGGTACAAAAACAAACATGGATCAATGAAACAAGAGCACCCAAAATAAACTGACAAACTTTTGGTCAATTAATCTTTGACAAAGGAGGCAAGAACATACAATGGAGTAATGACAGTCTCTTCAGCAAATGGTGTTGGGAAAACTGTACAGCCGTATGCAAATCAATGAAGTTAGAACACTCCCTCACACCATGCACAAAAATAAACTGAAAATGGCTTAAAGACTTAAACGTAAGACAAGACACTATAAACCTCTTAGAACAAAACATAGGCAAAACATTATCCAACATAAATCTCAGCAATGTTCTCCTAGAGCAATCTACCCAAGCAATGGAAATGAAAGCAAAATTACACAAATAGGACCTAATTAAACTTACAAGCTTTTGCATAGCAAAGGAAACCATAAGCAAAACAAAAAAAACAGCCTACAGAATGGGAGAAAATGTTTGCAAAAGATGAGACTGACAAGGGCTTAATCTCTGGAATATATAAACAGCTCATACAACTTAATAACCAAAAAATAAACAACCCAATCCAAAAATGGCCAGAAGACTTAAATAAGAAATTGTCCAATGAAGACATACAAATGGCCAATAGGCACATGATAAAATGCTCAATATTGCTAATTATCAGAGAAATGCAAATCAAAACTACAGTGAGGTATCACCTCACACCAGTCAGAATGGCCATCATTCAAAAGTCCACAAACAGTAAATGCTGGAGAGGGTGTGGAGAAAAGGGAACCCTCCTAACTGTTGGTGGGAATGTAGTTGCAGCCATTATGGAAAATAGTATGCAGATTCCTCAAAAACCTTAAAATAGACTTACCATATGATCCAGGAATCCCACTTGTGGGCATATACCCAGAGGGAACTCAAATTTGAAAAGACACATGCACCCCAATGTTCATAGCAGTACTATTTACATGGAAACAACCTACATGTCCATCAATAGATGACTGGATAAAGAAGTTGTGGTATATTTACACAATGGAATACTACCTAACCATAAAAAAGAGTAAAATAATGCCATTTGCAGCAACATGGATGGACCTGGAGATTGTCATTCTATGTGAAGTAAGCCAGAAAGAGAAAGAAAAATATCATATGATATCACTTATATGTGGAATCTTAAAAAAAAAAAAAGGCAGACAGACAGACAAATGAACTTAGTTACAAATCAGAAACAGACTCACAGGCATAGAAAACAAACTTATGGTTACCAGGAAGGGAAGCGGGTGGGTGGCAAGGGATAATTTGGGAATTCAGGATTTGAAGATACTACTAACGTATAAAAAAATAGATAAACAACAAGTTTATACTGTATGGCACAAAGAACTATATGTAGTATCTTTTAATAACTTATGGTGAAAGAGAATATGAAAACAAATATATGTATGTTCCTATATGAATGAAGTATTGTGCTGTACACTAGAAATTGATGCAGTATTGTAAACTGACTATATTTCACGAAAAATATATTTTAAAAATCAATATTATGTTCTTTTGAGAAAGCAAACACTTGAGTAGATATACATGCCTGCTTTCCCTAAATTCTCAAAAGGATCATTTCAGAAGGCATATGGTAAGTTAGCCTGACCCTTGGATATCAGTTATTTTCCCAACTTGTAGAGAAAGCAGAGCTATTTTAGTCACCAGAAGTTACCAGAAAGTTATTTCCATAACTTTTATGTATGCTAGAATGAATTAAGAAATCCTACTTTAATTAGATAATACACCAATAAAATGAAACCCTTGATATACAATATTTATTTAGATCAAATAATAAAATATGAATTGATAATTTTGTGTTGTATAGTGCACAGTTAGACCAATTTTATTTTTATCAATGCTTAAGTTAATGCAAAACTCCATCCCATTTTTTTCTGGACTGATATGCAGTCAATATATTTCACACTTGGTACTACTTGGGAAGTGCGGGAGAGATTTAAAAAAAAAAAAAGAACAATTTAATTGAGCATTTAATAATCTGTGGTGATTTACAGTGAAATGTTACATCTGTCCTGGTATTTCCTCCAATAGACCTTTTAGGACAACTGTAGGAGAGGATGGACAGCAGTGTGTGTCTATCCTCTTCTCCTCTCAGTATGTGACTGGCTCTCATGCACCTGGTTTCTTATCTATGGCAGGTGACAAACCTGTCAGTTATTTTTGAAATTAAAGACAAACTATGACCCAGACTAAATTAGGATCATGTTCAAACTGTCAGACTCAGTGAAACTAGTACTTTTGTATTCCTTTATGAAACATTATAAGAATCATGCTTAAAATCATCTATTTTTAAGGCACTAATCTGAAATTATTTAATTAATGTAATACTTATAATCTACTAAACTTTTAAAATTATACATTTATGGCAGAAATCAAGATGACAGTGTAGAAGGATGTGAAGCTCAAATCTCCCCATGAACACATCAAAAATACATCTATATGTGGAACAATTCTCACTGAAAACTAACTGGAAACTAGAAAAAATACTTCTGTACAACCAAGTCTATAAAGAAGGTACATATGTAACTGGGTAAGAAGGGAAGAAAAGCAATCAGGTCAGGACCTGTGCCCTGGGAGGGGACTCAGAGGAAAAGGCAGATGGTACTGGTGGACACTTGCCCTGGAGAGTGAGTAATTTGAGTCACAGACTGGGCATCCCATTTCTGGGGTCCTACAAGACATTACATCCAAAAACAGAAGAATATATATTCTTTTCAAGTATACATGAAACATTCCCCAGGATAGAGTATATGCTAGGCTATTTACAATAGTCAAGATATGGAAGCAACCCAAATGCCCATCATCAAATGAATGGATAAAAGAGTAGTGGTGTATGTGTGTGTGTGTGTGTGTGTACATATATACACACATACACATAAACACACATGTATACATATATACACATAATGGAATATATTACTCAGCCATAAGAAATAATAAAATTCTGCCATTTACAGCAACATGAATGGACCTAGAGAATATTATGCTTACTGAAATAAGTCAGAGATAGACAAATACTATATATCACATATTTGGAATCTAAAATAAATAATACAAATGAATGTATATGCAAAACAGAAACAGACTCGCAGATATGGAAGAAAAACTAGTAGTTACGAAAGGGAGAGGGAAGAGGGAGGGAAATGGTAGGGGTATGGGATTAAGAGATGCAAACTACTATGTATAAAATAGATAAGCAACAAAGATATATTGTATAGCACAGGGAATTATAGCATTGTATTATAATAACTTTTAATGGAGTATAATCTGTAAATATACTGAATCACTATGCTGTACACCTGAAACTAATATAATGTTGTAGATCAACTATATACTTCAACTGAAAAATAAATTTATAATTCTCCTTCTAAATATTAAATTTAAGTGATTTAGGAACATAGGAGAGTCATGTCACAGATGAAAACATAGCAAAAATTACAGGTACAAAAACTGTACTCCTTATGTTTAATATTGAAAATTATCATATAAAGTCTGATATTAATTCTTGGCTTTCCTCTCTAAAAGCTATTGTGATGAAAATACTTTATATATGACTGGTGTTGATTACTCTAAATGTTAAGCTCATAGAATTCTGCCTTATACTGTATAGAATCAACTCTCCAAAAATATTTATATTCTTGAGATTTAATTTTGATAAATTAAAATAAATGTTGTTTTTGATGCTTTATTTACCTGTTTTAAACTTCATTTTTCTAATCTTAGGCAACATATCATCTCTATATTTTGTCAAATAGTACTTCCAAAGTAATTTTTAAAAATACCTCCTTGAGCAAAAGGATTCTGAGAATACAACAGAGTTAAACACCAAGAATGACTCCTCACCTGGTCAACAACCTCACTGTCAGAATCTTCCCTATGTAACCATTGGAACTCTGTAGTCTTTTGAAAGCTCACAACTTTCAGAGGAAAATTATTTTGGTCAATTTCAACTCTTTATAACAGCTACCTACTGTCTGCTGTCCAGCCCTGTGGTAGGCAGCTGTGTACATGTTCCTGGAGAGATCTGCATACAGCTTGTTAGAGCCAGGCTGGGCAAAAATTTCCCTGTTTTTCAAATATTGGTGATCTTTGTTCTCCAGACACAGAGGCAGACCCCCACTTTCACACACTGGGCCTACCCCCTATTGAAAGCTCCTTTTTCTCTGGCTAAAGCAACTTCCAGGAGATTTAAAGGGCCAGAACCCTCTACCTCTTTATTTTTTCTCCTTTTCTTTGCTTGGGGGCCAGCTTAAAAACTAGGAAATTCTAAACCAACTGCATATACTGAGGAAATTAGAAAGTCACCATGCATGCACAAACAAAGGCACAGATAAAAAACCTGAGAAAATTTTAAGTTAATTCTTCAGGTGATCATTGTTTTAGGTAGTCTCTGGACCAAGGAAAAACAAAACAAAAGAAAAAAAAATCATCCAACTCTAGGGAAAGAGAAATTCAATTTCTATAGTTATAACACTATTAGATTCAAATTTCTAGTTTTCAACAAAAAAGCACAAGGCACACAAAGAAGCAGAAAGTTATGTTTCCTTTCCTCATTCAAAGGAACAATAAGCCAATTGAAACTGTCCCAGAGAAAGGCCAGATGGCAGACCTACTGAACAAAGACTTTAAAACAATTGTCTTAAAGGTGCTCAAAGAACTAAAGGAAGACAGAAAGAATGTCTGTTAGGAGAGTACTTTGAACAATTTTATGCCAACAAATTAACCTAGTTAAAATGAATAAATTCCAAGAAACACAAAACCTATGAAGTCTGAATCACAAAGAAATAGAAAACCTGAGTAGACTTATAACTAGTGAGGAAATCAAGTTAGTAATCAAAAACCACACAACGAAGAAAAGCCCTGGATCTGATGGTTTCACTAGTGAGTTTTACCATGCATTTAAAGAAGAGTTAATAAGTCTTTTTCAAATTTTCTCAAAAAATTTAAAAGGAAAAAAAAAATTACCTAACTCATTCTATGAAGCCAGAATTACCTTGATACCAAAGATAGACAAAGATGCTACAAGAAAAGAAAACTATAAGCCAATATTCCTTATAAACATTAATGCAAAAATTCTCAACAAAATACTACCAAAATGACTTTCACAGTATATTAAAAGGATTATACACCATGATCAAGTGGAACTTATTCCTGGAATGCAAGGATGGTTCAATATACAAAAAAATGATCAATGTAATATATCACATTAACAGAATGGGTGAAAACATCATAATCATCTCAACTGATGCAGAAAAAAAAAACATGAAACAAAGTTCAACAAATTTTCATGATAAAAACACTCAAACTAGAAACAGAAGGCAACTACCACAACATAATACATACTATAAATGAAAAACCCAGAATGAACATCATACTCAATGGTGAAAGCACAAAAGCTTTTTCTCTAAAATCAGGAGCATGAGAAGGTTGCCCTCTTTAATCATTTTTAATTAACTTAATACTGGAAATCCTAATCACAGCATTTAGGCAAGAAAAAAACACTAAAGGCATCCAAATTGCAAAGGAAGAAGTAAAATTATTTCTGTTCACAGGTGATATTATCTTATACTTAGAAAACCCTAAAAAGACTAAAGAAAACTGTTAGGACTAATAAATGAATCAAACCAAATAGCAGGATACAAAATCAACACACAAAAATCAATTCCATTACTATGCAATGAGTAAACAATGAACTATACTAATGAATAATCTGAAAAGGAAATTAAGAAAACAATTCCATTTTAAATAACATCAAAAAGAATAAAATACTTACTAACTTAATCAAGAAGGTGGAAGACTTATATAATGAAAACTACCAAACTTTGCTGAAAGAAATTCAAAGAAGATGTAAATAAATGGAAGCATATCTTGTATTCATGAAATGGAAGTTTCAATACTGTTAAGATATCAGTAATATCCAAAGCAATCTACATATTCATGCCATCTCTATCAAATTTTCAATGATGTTTCTTTGCAGAAATAGAAAAAGCCATCCTAAAATTCATGTGGAATCTCAAGTGACCCTGAGTAGCCAAAACATTCTTGAAAAAGAACTTAGTTGGAAAGCTCACATTTTCTGATTTCAAAACTTAAAAAAAGGTAAAGTAATCAAAAGTTATGGCATAAAGATAAATATGGAATAATGGAATAGAGATCCCAGAAGTAAATCCTCACATACATGCTCCAATGATTATTGACAAGAGTGCCAAGGCCATTCAGTTTCAACAAATGACTGGGGAAACTCGATGTTCATAGGCAAAATAATGAAGTTGGGCTCGTATTAACACCTTATCTATAAATTAACTAAAATAAATAAAAAAACCTGACTGGAAAAGGTAAAACTTTTGTAATCTTGGGCAGAAAACATAGGACAAAATCTCCATGACATTTGGTTTGTCAAGGACTTCTTGGATATGACACCACAGACACCTTTATGGACTTTTTGAAAATTAAATGTTATGCATCAACAAACATTATCAATATGAAGTCAAACTATGTAATAGGAGAAAATATTTGCCAATCATATCCAATAAGAAGTTATTATATAGAACATATAAAGAACTTCTAAAACTTAGTAACAGAAAATAACCTGATTCCAAAATGAGCAAAGAACCTGAGTAGCCATTTCTACAAAGAAGATATACAAATAGCTAATAAACACATGAAAAGATGTTCAGCATCACTAATCACTAGGGAAATCAAAACCACAATGATATACCACCTCATATCCATTAGGAGCACTACTATCAAAAATCCAGAAAATAACACGTGTTGGTGAGGATGTGGAGAAATTGAAACCCTCATGTACTCTTGTTGGGGATGTAAAATGGTATGGCCACTAGAGAAACAATATTCTGCTTTCTTAAAAAATTAGAAGTAGAATTACTATATGATTCTACTCCTGGCATACACCAAAAGTACTGAAAGCAGTATCTCAAAGAAGTATTTGTACACCCACGTTCATAGCAGCATTGTTCACAGTAGCTAAAATGTGGAAGTAACCCAAGTGTCCATTGACAGATGAGTGGATAAGCAAAATGCTATATACATACAATGAAATATTAGCAAAAATTAAGAGAACTGTGACAAGGACGAACCCTGAAGATAGTAAAATTAACTGATTACAAAAAGATAAATACCATATGATTTCACTTACACGATGTACCAATAGGAGTCAAAAATCACAGAGACAAAAAGTAGAATGGTTGTTTTAGGGGCAAGAGGAGGGGAAATTGAAAAGTTACTATTTAATGAGTATGGCATTTTGTTTGCAAGATAAAAAGAGTTCTGGAGATGGATAGTGATAATGGCTGCATATTCATATGAATGCACTAATATCACTCAACTACACTTAAAAATAATAAAGATGATAACTTTTATGTAATATATATTTTACCAAAGTAAAAATCGAAGAAAAATGGAGTCATACAAAATTTTACATATAGTGAGAATCTTTTTTTCATCTTATTTAAAAGATTAGTATTGTAAGAATAACATCCTTTTGTTTTACACAGTGCCAAAACTTAAAGCTTTTTAATTTTCTTTTCAGTTTTCAAAACTTGGGCAATAGACTGTAAAAGGGTCAGGGTTCAAAATGACAAGCACAATGATCTGAGATAAATATTAAGACATGCGTTGGTTTGCTTTGAAACTCGGTGTCTCATTAGGGCATATATTTGAAGTAAACCACAATTTGCCTACCAAGTAAGTACTCATTGGAGTTATATCGCAATTTTCTAACCCAAATGAAGCATTAAACCTGGCAAAATCTATATATTTAACAGAATGTAGACAGTTATTGAAAAACTCCAGATTTTCACTAAACAAAGTTTTGAGTCCAAAAGTAAACTAAGGAAATCAAACTTACACATCCAACTAAGAATTACTTAAGATTAAAGTTCATAACTCCAAATTCCCAGTGTTGTAATTTCTTCCCCAAATTACACTGCCTTCCAACAAGCAGTGATCTTAGCTTTGGTGGACGGTGAAGGTACACGGGAGATGTAACTGCTGCAATTCGACTATGGCAGCAGTTGCCAGTGTCAACTTAGCACTCCTTACGGTTTCTTAAAAACAGCCTTTATCTGCATTTACAAGATCTCTACTTATTTCCTGATGGGCCCTGGTGGGAACTAGTACCACTTATTCAATAGATTATTTAAAAATATGAGTTATATGGCTATTTCAAATTATTTTCAATACAATTAAAAACAGTGATAACAACTTTGATTAGTTCAAGTTTGGAAATACACATAATACTTGACCTGTAACATAGTGCTGTAAAAACCAGTCTTCGTGCCTATACATTTGGTTTCAGAGCCTAACTCTTCCACTACCACCTGCCCTTCCATGAACAATTTGTTTACTTTTATCTAAACATCAGTTTCCCATAAGTAAAATGGATAAAAATCCTATCTGATTCATAGAGTGGTTATGAGGTGTACCTATATATAATCTTGAGCACTGTGCTTGGAATAAGGAGAGTCCACAACTCTCAGCTTTTATTGTTATTACTAATTACTGATGGAGATATTAGATTATTGAGTGGGAAAAACTCTCATTAACAGCATATTTTCCATTTAGTAACAATGAAGTAATAGCAGTAACACCATACTTTTCTTTCTGCCTTCTTTTCCCTTTGTGTAAGACTCACAGCGTATTTTTCGTAGTACTTTTTATTCCAGTTTAATTTTTTCTGATGTCAGCTTCATCAGCGGTAAGAAAGAATATGAGCTCCTTAAAACCCAGAGCTGTTAAGATTTTGCTTAGTATATCTTAAGGCTGTAGGACAGTGCCTAAATGAATTTTAAGCATTCAGTAAAGTTTTGTTAAATAAGTGGTTTCTATTTGTATAACATTTTTCACTTATTAATTTACCAATGTGCTAAAAGAATTGTTTTATATACTTTTTATCTTCCTTGATTTCCAAGAGAAATAAATACCACATAGTATTAAAAACAGCTTTCTGGTCCCCATACCGCCTATTTTTGATGCAAACACTTTCTACTCTTTTATCTTGTCACTGACTTCTGTTTTAAAGCCTCCATATAGCTAAATATTATCATATGAATACTTCTTAAAACCACCAGTTCTAGAAATGTTTTAACTGCCTACAATTGAAGATAAGCATTTATCTGTCTGATATATTACACTGCATCACCGAATCCATCACACACATTCACACAATCATGCTCACACACACTAATACAGTATCTATAGTCTACAAGTTGGAAGTAGTTACTTTGTTTTGTTTATAATATTATTTACTGTTTACATTATTAAGACTATATAAATGTTGTTTGTAGCCTAGCTTCATAGGATTCAATCATCTTATCTTTCCTCAAGCAAATTGATTTCCCTGAAATTAATAGTTATCTAACTTTGCATTTGCTTAGCCTTTTATGTACTTACCATAAATTCAGCTATAAATACTCCTTCCATCAAGTTATCTAAATCTCCTTTCAATATGTTAAAATACGAAAGTATTTCTCAATGCCATCTTCTTGGAGATACCTGGTACTATCTGAAATACTCACTTTGGAAGGATATTTTTTTTTTTTTGCAAAGCTATTCAAGATTTTTTTTCTTAAACTTCATCCCAGTGAACTCTTTAACATCTGTCTTGTATTCTGAATCCTATGTCTTCATCTCTTTGTTTACTAAATGTTGATGGAGGATCTCCTAAATCAGCTTTCTGAGAAAGGATTTATGTAGGTAAAACTTTTGAGATCTTACATGTAAGAAAGTACTTCTATTCTACCCTAAACTGAATTGATAACATGGTTGTATATGAAATTCTAGGTTGAAAATCACGTTTGCTAATTTTAAGTCACTGTTTCATTGTTTCCTAGCTAGTGTTGCTACCGAAAAATCCAAATACATGTTGATTCCTGATCATTTCATGTGGCCTTCTCCATTTTGATATTCTAGCATTTTATATGACCCAAATTCTGAAAATTACTGATGATACGCCTTGGGGTTGGTCTGTTTTTAAATATGGTGCTGGGTACTCCACAAATGCTTTCAATCTGGAAGCACATTTCCCAGTTTTACGAGATACACCAAATTATACATTCAATGATTTTCTTCTCTTTCTTCCTGGGATTGACAGTATTTGGATATTACACTCCAGGCTTAAATCTCTCATTTTCATTTTTTTTCCTTCTATATTATCCCTCTCATTTTGCATTTTTTCTGTGTGTGCATGTGTTTCTCTACTTTAAAAAAAGATTTTTTTCAACTTTAGTTTTCAATATTATAAATATTTTATTTTCATTTTTTGCCAAAAATTAAGTTTTAATTACTGAAATGTCTTTCGTATTCTATGCTTACTTTCTCTTCATTCTCTTAAATTTTATATATAATTTTTCATGGTTGTATTTTTTATCCATCTTAGGCTATTGTTGCTAATGATACATATTTCCAGTCTCTCCAGTTTTGCTTCCTCTGAGAATTTCTTATTTTCCCGTGATGTTCTCATTTTGATCTTTCACACTAGATGCTTTCCTTAGTGTCTGGGTGCATTTAGCTGTCTTCTCACATTAGAGAAGTAACCATGAGAAACTGCATTGTATGCAGAAGATTGGCTTACTGACTGTGGGTTTCACTGTGAAGTGAACTGGTTGGTCCATCTGATGGTTAACCACTGACATCAGTATCTTTTGATCTTTATTTTTTGATGAGTCTAGTCCCAGAAAAGAATTTTGCATCCTCGACCTAAGATAGTATTAGTCAACTTCCTGGGTGCCAAGAACAGAAGGAAGGAGACGGATTTCAGCATTTAGTAAGTACATTTTCCCTCAACTGCCCTGTTTTAGTAGAGCGACTCCCCCTTATGCGAGGTTTAGGTGCCTCTAGTAGAGACAACTTCTGTTGTTCTTCCTTCAGCGAGAACACTAGTCTTCTCCTGGAGTTCGTACGTGTATTTGAGGGAAGGGGCAATTACCTCCCTCTCCAGAGAAGGGCAGGGGATCTGGGCCAGGAGTGGGTGAGGAGTGGAGGATTCCACTAGATTTGTAAACAGACTTTCTCTCCCATCTCCTGTTGGGATGATCAATTTTGCTCTGATAGTCTCAGGCTGCTCCTCAGCTTTCCCCATTGTTGATTTAGGATTCAACTTTTTCTGGGCTACTGAGTCAGGGATGACGTACTTCTGCTGTGCTTCTCAGCTTCCAAATTGTATTTCCTGTCACCTTTTCTCCCATTCTCTTAGTCCTTGTGGGTAGAAATAAATAAAACACTTTACTATCCTTAGAGTGGGAGTTCAGAGGAATTAGAATAAAGAGTATATACTTAATCTTTCACCTTTAATCTAAGAAAATATTTATATACAATTTTCCAGTTAGTCAAAGGGACCAAATATTACCTTAGTCAAAGGGACCAAATATTACCATCAGCAAACTAATTTGAAAAAAAAAAAAAAGAAGAGAAAAACAGAGCAGTAGTAAATAAGGAATAAAATTATTTGAAAATCATAGCTAAACTAATCTCCGGCAGCTGTGGTAACAAATCACACAGACCAGGTGGCTACGGAGAGAAATTTGTTCTCTCATTGCTCTGGAGGCCAGAATTCCAAACTCAAGGTGTTGCTAGGTATGTGTGCCCTCCAGAGCCTCAGGGAAGAATCAGTGCCCTGCCTGCCTCCTCACCACTGGTGGCTATTCTTGGCATTCCTTAGCTTTCAGATGCTTCACTCCAATCTCTGCCTCCCTCTTCACAGTGCCTTCTCCTCTTTGTCTCTATGTTTTCTCCTTTCTTTCTGTCCTCAATCCCTTTTTCCAAATAAGGCAACATTCACAGATTTTTAGGGACTAGTGTGGGAATATACCTTTGGGAGGGGCCACCATTCAACCCACAACTATTGAAAACTGTGTGTTTTCCCTGCAATTATTTTTTCTAAATCAGGAACACAAAATTGGGTGTATTTTTAAAAAATATACTTAGTGTATAGGATATATCATATAGAATTTTTTCTACTACATAAATTTCAGTTGTAAAAGAGGTAAACAAGAATGGATGCACAGAATAAGCTACAAACTGAGTCACCTATTTACTAATGCATAAGAAAATGATAGTGGTCCCCAACCCAGCATCTTAGAACAGATGATATTTACTGTGTGTGCGATGTAGCAAAACAATACAAGATACGGAACTGACACAGTGCTGTGCTCATCAAAAATGGTTGACAGAGCACATACTACTAAGACTTGACATCGTATCTAAAATAGGGAGAAAATTATTCCTCTGAAAATGTGAAAAACAAGCTCAAGTACTATGTGATGTATAGATTCAATCATCTCAATTACTCTAATACCATTAGAAAATAATTTGGCTTAACTAGCAACTGTGTAACTTCGCTTCTTTTTAAAATAGGAGAGAATCCACAGGAAAACACTCAATGGACAAGTCTGGGCTGCTGTAATCTAGAGAGGACTATGAATAAAGACAGGATCTGGTGCTCTGATTAACCTAAAACAAATATTATTAGCTTTTATTTTATATTTAGCTCTCAGAGTTCTTTTAATTCTTTTAGTATTTATCAATATTTAATATTTATGTAATTTATTGTGTATTTTACATGATAATAGAATGGTTTTTAAATTTAGACATAGAACTCGGTGTTTATGTGGCAAGTTTAAAATGCTAATATTTCTTTACGGCATAAAAGATTTGCTGATTCAAAAGCCATTACAGTTCTAATTTATTACCATACTATTCCAGCAGTGAAATCCATTTTCTTATATACTGACATTTATATTGACGCCTGACTGTTGGTTTAATTAACGTTAAGCTGTTAATAGAACATCAACTCTGCATTGTCTTTCTGGATAACTTGTCTAGGTTTGTATGGTTTGTCAATTCAACTGGTCAATTCACTGTGTGCCACCAGTGAATAAGATTGCTGAATGGATAATCTAATTCAGTCATTAAAAGAAAACCTATCCTGCAATCAACATAGATCTTTGCCTTTTATAACAATCAAGTCAGTTTTACTTTGATGAAGGATATTGGTTAGGGATTTGTCCTAAAGCTATTACGAGAAGTCTAATAAAGCGATAACCTAAATAAATTCAGTGTTATTTTTCTTTTACGTAAAAGAAGTTCAGGCAGCCTAGAGACTGCATAGTGATCCCTCCCAGCTTTCTCTTTGGCAGCACTTGTCTGGCTGCTCTCAGACACCTGCCAGAGCTTTAGTTCATGTTGGTCATGTTTCAGGCAGCAGGATGGTACAGAATCAAGCAAAGGACCCAGGAAACTTGAGTCTGTTTTCCTGTTAAGGAACTTTTCCTGAAGTGTTACACAATAGTTCTGTGGACTAAAAACACGTCACATGACTAACTCATCTTGCAGGGCTGCCTGTAGAAGGCAGAATAATGGCTCCCCAAGGATATCCACATCTTAATACCAAGAACCTGTGAATCTGTTATCTTATTTGGCAAAAGCTTCTTTGCAGATGTGATTAAGAGTAAAGACTTTGAGATGAGGAGATAAAACCTGACTACTAGAGTGGGCCCAGTCTAATCTCAAGTCCTGAAAAACTGAGAACCCTACCCAGCTGGGGGGAGGAGGAGGGAGAGAGGGAAGGAGAGAGAGAGACGAGAAAAATGCAACCTGCAGCTGCTGACTTTAAAGCTGGAAGGAGGCGGTCATGTGCCAAGGAGTGTGGTAGACATCTAGAAGCTGGGCAAGGCCAGGGAGTGGATTTGCCTCTAGAGCCTCTAGAAATGGCTACTGGTCACCAGCACTTTGCGTTTAGCCTGTTGAAACCTACACTAGACTTCTGACCCACATGACTGTAAGATAATAAACGTGTGCTGTTTTAAGCCATTAAGTTTGTGGTAATTTGTTCTGACAGAAATGGAAAACTGAGAAATAACTTTTTTTAGTGTGGAGGATTAGTGCCCCAACAAAACAGGACTTCCTGGGATACAGAAGACGTAGCAAATGGGTATTAGATTGTATTACTCCAATGTTACCAACCTTTCTCCCCTCACACCACCTCTAATGAAAACCAAAATAATTAGAGTAAACTGGAATCCCAACCAATTTGGGATGTTACTAATCTGGCAGGTGAAAATCCAAACTCTAGGTAATATTAGTCAATAATATTCAATATTCTAAGATTTTTTAATATTTATCTGTTAGTATTGTGAATAAGTAAGTATCTGCACTAAAGTTACTAAGAGACAGTTTTAGTTTCAGATTTTTATGATTGGTACTCTCTTTACCTGGGATCTTTTATGTCTCATCTTTCACATCTTTAAGATCTCATCTTAAATACTTTCTTTGCCAAGAAGACTCCCTTGACCGCCCTGAAAGATTTAATTTACCACAGCCCCTCCCATTTCTATTTTATTCCTGTCACAGAACTAGTAACTCTTACTATCAGAAGTTACCTTGTTCATTGAACTTTTTGCTTGCTTCTTTTCCTGTTGCCCCTAAAAGAATGAATTTTATCAGGCTGGACTCATTATCTGTCTAGCACACTCCTGTATCCAAAATATCTAGAACAATGCCTGGCACATAACACGCACTCTAAGATTTCTCTGAATTAATGAAAGCCCAAAGTAATTTAAATTCACATGACGAGTGAATGGATTTTAATTATTTAATGTATGTGAAAATCATATAGTTGATATTGTATTAGTCAATAAAAATATACTAGGTGCCGTAACGGAAGTATGAGCTACAAGTATGAGTCAGGCAACATTCGATAATGATGTCTTTTGACTGCATTCAAAAATTGATAGGAGTAGAATGGACTAAGCTTATTCTAAGCAGAAGAAAAGTATATGGAAAAGCAAAAAAATCCTGACATGGTCTAAAGAAGCAGTCCTCAAGTTTTAATGCTCATGTGCACCACCTGAAATGTTTCTTAAAATGAATATCCCTGATGACTCATCTGAGGTTTTAAGAAATCAGACCCCACTGAGAAACTGATCTAAGAAGTTTAAAAAAAAAATGGTGAGCAGCAACTAAAAAGTCAGTAGATTTTTATAAATATTATGGGTTTTTATCTAAATGGAAAGATATACAGTATATAGGATATAGAATTATTTCAAGAAGAATAACTGGACTGAAATAACAAAATTATGGGACAAGGCAGAGTTCAGAGACATTTCTGTGGTACAATCAATAGCTGTGATGGCTAATCAGATGGGGGAAGAAATGTGTAATTTTGAGGCTATTGACAAGTTTTCCTCTGAGGGAAAAAAAACACTACAGGTGGTTGAAAAGGAAAGGGAAAATTTACTTTAAAAAAGCTTGGTTATTTAGCAGTGCCTAACAGTTATTTTGGGCATGGTTACCAAAAACAAACAAACTACATCTTTTAGTTTTGTAACAGTGTGTAGTGGTCTCTGATATTAAATTTGGGTTGGTTCATATGAATTGCTTTGAACAACAGGACACTAACAAACTTGATGCAAGTGAAGGCTTGAGAAACACTTGCACATAGGGGTTTGTTCTCTTAAAAAGTACCCTGGATTCTCCTTCTTGGAACTTAGCTACCTTGCTGTGTGAAACCTAACAGCAACACGGAAAAGCCATGTGGAGGAGAACCAAGGCTCTGACTGAAGACTGAGCTTCCAGTCAACAATGAGTATCTATTTACCAGACAACAACTGGCAAATAAGTGAGCCACCCTAGAATTGTATTCTCCCACAGACACAAAGGATCTTTATTGTTTTAAGCCTCCAAGTTTCAGAATGGTTTGCTCTGTAGCAGTAGCTGACTGAAGCAGAAATTGGTATCTAGAAGCTGGGTGATGCTAAAAGCAAACAAAAATATATAATATTGGTTTTTGGACATGAAAGGTGGAGGGGTAGAATGGATATAAGCTATAAAGACATTGATGAGAGCTGGAAGTTCAGTGCGGAATCTTTTATTGCAAACTGGAGAAAGTGTAACTTGTGACATGTAGAGGAAGACACTGTGACAACAGCTGTCATCTGCAGTAACGTGGAAGACAGTGTGCTCAGTAAACTTGTTTATCTGGTTAAGATTAAGAGGCAGAATTGTGAATGGTTTCCTTTACCAAGCATAATAAAGTAAGTTTAGAGATAGATTCATTAAAGAAGAAACTGCTCAGTTTTTAAACAGACTCTGGAGGAAAACATTTTAAACCAGAACTGTCTTGGCTGGGGAGTGATACTGTTTGTTTTTCATTCTCACCTTCTGCAGCTAACAAAAGAAACCCAAAGCTCCTGCGGATCTCAAAGATCAAACCCAGACTTAAGATGAATTCAAATACATAACCGTAAGGTCCTTTGCTGCAACCTCAGAAAGATTTAGGGGCATTGTCTTATAGAACCTTCACTCCTAAAGTGGAGGGGGGCTTATCCCTAAGAGATTTGTGGGTGATCTTTTCTCTAATGAGTGAACCCCAAAATGATTCACAGGAAATCCCAAATGTTTTCGAATGCAAAGTCTTCACAGAAGCATTTGCTCAGATGAAAAGTGTGGAAGACAGCTGAAAATGAAAAGATACGTTTGAGTCTCCAGTTGTCTCCCACCTTTTACAAAGAGGAAGCCGACTGAGAACATTACTTACCCACAAACATGGGCTCTTATGGAAAAGGAAGCATAACTCAGAAGGTTGGTTCAGAAATCCCCAAGTACCGAAAAAGTCCACTTCTGGGAACAACCTTGGCACTAATTGATGTGCATTTCATGCCTCCAGAAGAAATTGGTAATGTGCAATGCTATGGAGCAGTGATTTCCAGGTGCGACTGATCCACTCTCTTCTTTAGAATTCACTTGTCTATTTAAATTGTTCTATCTCTGCTTCACCTTTATTATGCTGCCTACATCTCATTTATAGGTAGGTAAAGACAGAAAAGATATATAAAAACTTCTGGTAGAAAAGAACTGTACTTGAAAAGCTGCACCTGAACAACTGTGCCCAGATGACTTCATTGGTATCTAGACCTGATTCAGATGAAGAGATTCTGTATCTTAAATCTGAGCCTGATTTTGTAATAAAAAAGATAAGTGCGTTTTGTATGTGGGAGGACTATGACAAGAGGTAGCAAAGACAGACTGTGGACGTCTTTTACGTTGCTGACTCCCAATGAACTCTGCTTCTTAGTATGCACACCCTTGTGTGTACACCCTTAACCTTGAGTCAGGGCATACATACCCTGTGATTGTTTTAATCGAGAGAATACAATAGAGAAGTTATGCCATGTCAGTTCAATTTCTAAGCCTTTAGAAGCTGGAATCTTCGGCTTTTAGGAACTCTGAATCATGATGTGATAAATCCAGGTAAACTGGCTGAAGACACCACATGAAGAAGTCACATGGAGAAGGAGGGTCTCTGAGACTAATAGGAAGAGAAAGGTCCAGTCATCCTGGAGTCCAGACTGAATCCAGCCAATCAACCAATTGGTTAAATGAAAAGGAGCAGACCCTGGCAAGACCAACAGATCTGCCCAACTGAGTTCAGCCCTAATTGCAGTATTATGAGCAAATAAAGTGCTTCTTGACCCAAGCAACTCAGTGTTATAGTGGTTTATTATTCAGCAATATATCTCTAAACCAAAAACCAAGTGGAAAATGCTTTGAAAATAAGGATATGCTGCTAAGACATAGTTGAGGCCAGAGATACAGATTTGGGACCAGCCATGACACCAGCATTTATAGAAGAGCTGATGCCATTTTAGGGGACAATATGGCCTAGGAAAATATGCAGAAGAAAATATAAAATCTAATGGCAGAAAGATAGATATCTCCAATATTTAGGATGCATACATGGAAGATCCACCAAAAGAGATTAAAAACTGTCAGTAATTAGAGAAGACTCATGGAAGCCAAGAGAGAATTTGATTGTGTCTAGTAAATACTGAAGAGAGGTCATATATAATTTCAGTTTATAGGTCTACTGATTTGGCAGTGAAGGGGTCATCAGTGCCTTCCATGTTAGCATTGTCGTCCAAGTGTTGTGAATAGCGCATGTATTGTGCTAGATTGAGAAAAATGGAGAAGTAAAGTGGAAGTATGTGTGTGTATGTGTGTTTTGGATAGAAAGTTGATCATGTTTTAGATTGGCATTAAAAAGGTAGACAAAAAAATAGAAACAATGAAAGACAAGGGGAGGAGTCAAAATGAATAATCAACTATGATCACAGGGTTGTTGGGATCCTTTTTATGCTTGAAGAAGAGAAAAGGACCATCTTTTTCTGAGAAAGAGGGAAAGACTGAGAAATGACAACTACATATGCATACTATCTTAAAAGAAATGTGAGAAAATTAGCTTGCTAGTAGATATACAAAGATGTACTGTTTTTTCAACAAAATTAGGCCTTGAATTTATTACTCAATTGAATCATCAAAGACCAAAGTAATCTCATTTATTTTAAAAAATGTCAGGAAAAAAGAAATGTGTATTTATAAAGTTATTTGATACCATGCTACTTTTTGACTCAAAACAGGCAGGTTAATTCTTTTATATTATTTTATCATTAGACATCACTATCTTTTATGTAGAATAATGTATTTTAGAATGATAATCCTTTTGTGGCTAAGCTGATATTATGGCCCATGTTACTTTTCACTCATTATCCAAACTTTGTTTCCTTTTAAATAAAAGCAAAACTTCTAGCATCTGTTAGAGAAATTTGTTTTTCAAGTACTGAGATCAGATTAGAGCATTTTTAATATCCTTATATAAAGTAGTGATTCATTTAAGATCTACATGTTCTTTGTATTAAAAAAAAATGAAAGATAACAGAATATTTCAGTAAGTTACATCAGTTTATCCAGAAGCACTTGAAGAAAAATTCAGAAAATAAGATATTATATAATGTATACTCATTTTTTCTAAATTTCATGTTAGAAGAACAAACCTCATATTGTTGCCAACGGATATTCTAAATAGTAACAAAATATATATATATATACACACACACACACACACACGCACACACACACATTTCTTTTACTGACATTCTAACTAATTTACATTTATCAAGCAGAAGAATTACAAAATTATAAGTCATGCCCTAAATTTTAATTCAGTAAAACAGCAGAATTATACTACAGGGAGAAAAAGGTATTGATTACTTTCCTTGAAATCACATGAATATTTCATTTGCTGTAAAAGACTAGGTAGCAAGAAGTTATTCAGTGTAAACTGCAGTCTAAGCCAGCAAGGGAAATACCAAGTGCCAGAGAAGTGAGTAAGACCTTGCAGGGTAACTTCAGTACAGATGAAGGTGTGCACACCCTCTAACACACAACTTCACTCTCCAATCTGTGACTTTGAGACAAGTTCACACATATGCACAGACATGCCCACAAATGTTCACTGCAGCATTCCTTGTAAGAATAAAAAAAGGAAACTTTTAAATGTCAATAAACAGAAAAATGAATTGTGTTAGATTCAGCAAAAATGAATAAATAATATATCCTTACACAGAACATGAATACATCTCCAAGTCAGCCTGACTAGGGGAAAAAAAAAGTGTATAAATGATATCATACCTTATATATCCTTTGGCAAAGCTGAAAATGTAAACAATGATACAATATACATACCTGTAAGTAAATAGTAAAAAAAAAAAAACAATCTACGCAGGAATAAGACACATTAATTTCATGAAACTGAAAACATTTGGCAGGTATGGAAGGGGTTGGAAGAAGAAAAAGAAAGAATGTGATAAATAAGGAGAAAATGGGCCAAAATAAATATATTAGCATATTTGCTTCTATCCTATATCTATCTATTGACTGTCTGTCTGTCTATCTATCTAATTTCCAAGACAAATACAGCAAATTATTAAGGCTTGAGAAACTTACTTGGTATAAATGAGTATTTGTTATTTTTTCTTCATATGATTTTATGTGCTTAAACTATTTCAAAATAAAAAGAAGTAACTATTAGTAAGGTAATAATAAATAAATAAATAAATAAATAAATAAATAAATAAATAAATAAATAGTCAGCACAGACCTGGTGACCTTGCACATGCAAGAACTTCTACTGAGACTCAAAAAATAAGCATACATCTCTCAGTTTCTTTCTTAAGTAGTTCTATATATGAAACCAGTTTGACAATTTTTGTATTGAATATATACTTGCTAGTATGCAGTAAGTTGATCTAGTACACAGTTTTTATATGTGCACAGCTCAGAGTCTAATGTCAATGTGAAGAAAAATGTCCTGATATGTAACAATCTAAAAAACGTTCACTTGAATGTTACGATATCCTCTGAGGACTGTGATACTTCGAAGAGAAATGCGATCTCCTTTAACGTAAAGGCCAAGGGTAAAACCCAAACCAAACCTGAAGCACTGATTTTCCAGAGAACAGTGAATTAACCCTCTTAGCACTTCATCCAGAAAATGAAAACTATAAATAAATATACTGGTTTGTCACAAACAATGCCATGTCCCCTAAGTAGCCAGCCTCAAAAATAATCAGTGCCTCTTTCGTGCCACCACTCTCCTGAGAACTCCCACTACAAAGAAAACGTACAATCCTTATTGTTAGAGTTGACAGTAACTGAGAGTAATGAAAGACAAACCTGAGAACAAATTACAATAGTGTGACAGATAATATAATAAAGTAGAAAGTATTATAAAATGAGATAAAACATAGATATAGATGTAGAGGTAGATACAGCGATTACAGGTACATCTGTCTTGGAAGAAGCCCTTGGTTTACTGATGTATACAAGGTTGTTGATTTGAGCATTGTATCTACGGGAATGTTAACTCAGGAAAAAAAGTTTTTAGTTGTCAAACCGATCAATTAAAATAGTTTATTGGACACTTTTTAGAAAGACAGATTTTTTTTTCAAGCTGAAACATTATAGCACCTCTGTGTGAACAGTTCAGGAGATTTCAAATACATTTTAGTATAATTGCAAGTTAGTAATAATAGATTAGAGCATATTACTCGAGAAAATTACAAATCATGGAATGTGATGAGTAATTTCAAAAGGTCAAGTGTTCTTTGTTCATTGATCTTTTACTGAAAATGATCTCTCATATGTTTTAAACTTATTATTAGCTTGCTAATCATAAAATAATCATTTAATAATTTATGCCATATTTTAAGTAAATTAATAATAAGTAAGACAAGACCAACTTGAATATATGCCTCAGGATTTTTCATCAACTATTCTTGGAGAAGTCTTCCTGCTTGAATAGCTCTGAAAGACTACCCTAAATTGAAAGTCAGACACGTTAAAGATATTAGTATGATTTTTACTCTCCTAAGGTCAGTCCTTCCTCAACCTCAGCAGCGATGGTCTTTTCTAGATCTTGAGTTCTTGCAAGATAATTTACAAGGGGAAAAATCATTACCTTTGCATAAATATAAAATGAATATATGTCAGATATCTTACTTAATTCATGAATGAGGAACTAGCAAGGTGCCATAAGCTGATTAAAAAATAATTCAACAAGTATGTGCATATATGTGCAATGAGGTATGCCAAAATGAATTAGTACCTGCAAAACTAGTATTTTTTTACATGACAGAGGGAGTTATGCACCCCCACTGGACAAAATTAATTTTCATTTCTCAGGAAGAGAATTACTTCCATCATTATTAATTTTCCACAGTGTATCAAATTATAAAATACTTCAAAGACCTTGAAAGATGCAGATCTCCATAGAATCAGATAACCTGATAAATTTTTGCCATTTCAAACTCCTTCACAACGTTTTTCCTGACCAAAACTAGAAAAGACACAGAAATATGTGTAGAAGTTACCTAGAATGTTCTCTTAATTTCCTGAAATAAAGAGAAATCAATAGAAAAATCTCAAAATTGCCTCAATAGACTACGTTGCATTTAGGATTGTAGCAATCTTGGAAATCCTTTCTCCCACAAAGTGAACCAGAACACAGGGCAGAAGAAAGGTTTTTGATGTCTCTCTTCTTGCATGTTTTGTTCTCAACTTCCCACTAACTACTCACAGTATCCATGATGTGCAGTGCTGTCAGGTTGGATCAAGGCCATTCTTAGTTTGTATTTTCAATCCAGACTTCATTGTAGCATTGGTTCTGATGGACTGTGAGAAGCCTATGAGCAGGAAGAACTGGGAAGACGGGCGTTACTGCCCTGATACCAAAGATGCCTGCAAGAGAAGAAACAAGCAAGAACACTCAGGCAATTGTCAAGCAATTCTGTCTTAAGGTTTGCAAAATCATACTGCTTTAAAATAATGTGAAATCCTCAGCAAAGAATGGAAGAGAAAGAATTCTAAACACTTCCCATTTTGTCTGAAAAAAATGCTCAATGTTCTTTTAATAGTAAGGCTCTAAAAATATAACACCTGTTAACACCTGTTATTTTAACAAAGTATGAGAGCTATGAATTAGTTTTATATCTATGTAAATTTTTATATAAATATATAGTAAATATATTTATATAAATATAGTTTATATATAAATTTATATTAAAATATATAAAAAGTTTACATAGATATAAAACTTTAATTATATATATATAAATATATATAAAACAACACTTTAATAAATATATACCCATCTTCCCAGTCTTGTCCAGCTTCTTCAAGTCTTCATCCTTACATTCTCAAAACTTTTTTTTTGGTAAAGAAAATCTCTGGCACTCAAATTATTATCTAAGAAATGAGCTGAAAGAAACTGTTAAGCAGAGACAGAACACTGGCCTTCTTTTCTCTTTGCATTTCTGCATTAATACTTCCAGAAGCAAAAACTTGTTTTAATTAATAAGGGGAAAGTTAAGAGGAAGTTGAAAAACAAAAATTTATTAATATTTTGATGTAGTATTTCCCATTACATTACATTTCTCTTCACTTATGCTATTATCTAAGCACAGTTGAGAAAACCTTTTGTTCTCTCTTCCCTTTGTGTAAAAATTCCTCCTCCTTTTTCTTTTTTTCTCCTCCTCTTCCTCCTCTTTTGATTTCTAAATTTACCTCTCCATAACTACCAGTTTTGCAGTTGCCACCATGGGGTCAACCAAAGCTCCTAGTTGAGAACTAGGTCTAGATGAGTTGGAGCTTCTATTATATACATTGATTGCTGTATTGCAACTCCGGTCATTGATTGAATGGTGACGTGGTTCAGAGACCTGTACCTGTACATCTGCATTAAGTAGTAGCTTTATACAAACTGTAAGTCCAGTCAGCACATTTTTAACAACCGCCATCAAAGGTGGGGCAGTCCAAGACCTTCTAAACCTTTACGGGGTGTAACACATACATGTGTAAATATACATCATTTGGGGGGAGGGTATAGCTCAAGTGGTGGAATGCATGCTTAACATACACATGGTCCTGGGTTCAATCCCCAATACCTCCTCTAGGAATAAATAAGTAAACCTAATTACCCCTCAAATTTTTTTAATTAAAAAATACATTAAAAAATACATCATTTAAATTTGGCTTGAATTAAATGTATTCAAAAGTTGGGGGAAGTCTGAGTTCCCCAATAAATATGTCATATAAATATATATGTACAGATGTCTGCGTATGTACTCACACAACGATATTCTCTCTCTGTAAATACACAAATATATACCATGATATATGTATATCTGTAAAACACAGAATAGAGCTCAGAATAGAGCTGCTGAGTCTAAGTAATTAGATACACTTGCTATATGAATCTATTTTGTTACTTAGTTTTGGATAGAAAATAGCAGAGGTGCTGGTACTGTAATGAATATATGCCCTTTCAAAAATTTTGCACCAATCTACTGCATATCTGAAGATATGGAACAAGAGTTCATTGAATCCAGTGTGGACTGACTTTGGCTGATTGATGGGATTAGGCAACTCTGCCCCCTTGTGGTGCTTGGTGGACTCATAGTACCCATCCCCTGTGAATCACGTTTGGAAACAGTTTTAAGTATCACTGTGCCTAAGCATTAAAATCAAATGCTCAGAAAATATTTTGATTTTTATGGGGCCTAGGAGTACTGGGGGGGGGGGGGAGGAATAGAAATCATTTCTGATTAGGGTAGAGAACTGCAAAACAAACAAACAAACAGATTCTCAGTGGCTTTACACATGATTCGTCTCTCACTCAGTGTGCGTATCTGTGTTAGGCAGCCTCTCAGAAGTGATGCAGCAACTCCGGCTTCTCTGTCTCAGGCTGTGCCATCTCCTGGGTCCCTCAAGTTCTCTGCTGGGTGCCGGATCTGGCCAGCAGATGAGGAATAAAGAAAGGAGAGAATTCTGTGGGAAACCTTGGAAGGCCCAAACTTCTAAATCGTGTATGTGATTTTCTCCCCCACTTCACTGTCAAAAAACGTAGTCACATAGTCATACCTATCTGCACTGGTGTCTGAAAATTGAGGCTAATTTGTACCAAAAAAAAAATAGAGAAATGAGTCTAACCAAGAACTAGCTAGTCTCCGCCTCTCTTTTTACAATTAGGTCTCAGATGTGTACAGATCCCACTAACTGATTCATGACCCTAACAGAAACTAAACTGGAGATACAAACAATGCATCCCCTTAGAGAAAGTCACTATTAGTGATGTAAGAGGCCAGCAGAAGAGGCCAGACTACAGGGCACTACAGGGCAGACTATTCAGATTTGGGGAACAGCAGGGACAGGCTGTCACCCACACCCCTTCCTCAGGTATGCATTCCCACTCCCTTGTCCAAGAGCGCATCACACTGGAATGTGAGGAAAATCACTCAAATCCCATGAGCTCTCAATTAGGAATGTCTCGGAAAAGCTGGTCAAATGAAGGTGCTGGGAGTAAAATCTTAAGGTATTTCTTTTCCATATAACATGTATCAATATATTAGAATGCAGTTACTACCGTGGGGGTAGGGATAAGAAGGATGTACCATTTGAGGAAAAACAGACTTGCTCTAAAAACAAAAGCAAAAGTGAAAAGGTAGATAGGTGACTTGACGTCAAATGTGCTGTCTACAAAAAGATAGTCTATCATTGAGTAAAACCTTGTCCCATTTATTTTGAAATGGGAATCTCAAAACTAAAATCTTTCTAAGTGCCCTTACTATCCAGTGTATGGTTAAATTTCAGCTTCAGCATCCTCAAGGAAGATACTGGGCACCACGTGGTCCCCCAGACCACTAGCATCTTTTCTACTGTTGGGGCAGAGAGAAGGCAGAGGGAAAATACCCTTTTTTTCTAGTATTACCCACTATGATTAGCTGTCTGCTCCTTGCTTTATCTTAGATAATCTTCTCTGAACAGCATCATATACTTGGTTTTGTTGTCTTTTTTTTTCCTGTTGGTGTTTACTGCTTTTCTGTCTAACCCATACTGCCTCTTTCTGGCAAGTATCTGAACCCTGACTCACTGGTGAGTACATTTGTTAGTTCTTTGGAGTGCCCAGTCCTTTAATTTGGAGGATTTGCATCAGGCTTAACTTATTTTTTCCCACTTCTCCTAAGTGGTCCACCCTACAGTCTCTTGTTTCTGGAGTCCTGTCTCCAGAAAACTGCTTTCTTGAGTTGAAACTGTGAGAAGCTATAGTAAGACAGCTGACCTCCAAATCGTCTTCAGCAATGACTGTTCAACTTTCAGGAAACTCATTCAAACGTATCACTTTAACTACAGAAATGTAAATATGCCCTCACCCCTACTCCTATGCATATGACATCTCTTGGGTCCATTATATTTCCTTCGTGCCATTTTCCTAAAGCTCCAGCTGTGATTTCAGAGGACAAATACATTTCAGACAACAGACTATCATACATCCTCCACTTACTCAGAAAGGAGAGGATTTGTTTACCTCCTAAATATTACAGAAAATGAAGCAAAGGATGATACCAAATGCTTTACCCTCACTAAAAGGAAGAGAAGGGCAAAGGGATGGACAGTTCTCCCTTTATTTCAGTCTGTGCCCAAGGAAGATCTCTGTTTGGTCTGTTGTATATAATTTGCACATTCATGGACCAAGTTCTTTGCTATGGATGTGGACAGTGATTTAACAGGCTGGTGTAATATGCTCAGCTCTGTGGCCATAACAACAGGGTACAATTGCTGCCCCAAATAATCATGGAAAATAGGAGGTGAAGTTTTACAAAGGAAGTGCTCCTATCAGAGGAAAGAGAGATACAATATAAAGAGATACAATATAACATCTGTTAACATATAAATAGAAAGAGAATATATGTACAGACTTACACACAAGATTTCTATATATTTTATATGGTTATATAATAGAAGGGAGGAATAAAAGTATATTAGAAATAGGACTCAACTTGAAAAGTTAGTAGATTTATTTCATATCTTTTCCTGGTTCTGCTGTTAATTCATTCTATGGCCTTAGGAAAATCTTATTCCCTTCTGTGATCATTTCTCTGTCCCTAAAATCAAGGTTTGGGCTAGGTCAGAACTCAAAGTCAGTTGCCTACAGGGGCCAAGAATATAACATAGACATGACCTCAGCAAGGTAGAGCTATCTATCTAACTGTTTGATTTACACGTGGAGCGTAAGAAAAGAAAAATGTCCTCTCCTGTTTTCTTGAACTATGCAGCCTTCTAGGTACAGCTGCCATTTTATAAATTTTGAGAATTTGGCAAAGGCAAGCTATCCATCCAGCAAATACTCTTATTCTGTTTCACACGGTAAAACTGAAGGAGCTGCAGGCAGGGACCTCAGTTCTCAGCCCCTCCTGCATCTTGGTGAGATACGGGACTTGTTACACCAAAGGAATGTCAGGAGAAAGGGTGTGCATCGCTTCCAGGTCATAGAACCACGCAGATGCAGAACTTTGAGATGCATGCACTATGTACACCCTTTCCTTTCTCTTCCCCTAAATGGTCACAGATGACCTTGAAGCCTCAGGGGACCTAAAAGTCACAAGAGGAGAGGAAAATGAGTTCCTAAGCCACCATTTGGAAAACACACACACTGAACTATAACGTAAAAGAGAAATCAAATTATTTTGGGTTCAGTCACTTAACATTTTGTTGTTTCTTTCCCACAGAAAGTAACCCTGATCAAACTAATATTAAACATAAAAAGAGAAGAGAGAAATTGTCATTACTGGAAAATACACAGATGTGTGTGATGGTAAATGGCAAGCGGGCACTTAGCTGTAGTCTTTGGGACCACAGTGACTGACAGGGACAATGTTGAACCAGAGACCACGTACAGATTTTCTGTTTTTCCCGAAAGAATTTGCGTTGCAGTAATTGTGGATTTTTTGTCTATTTTAATTTTCTAAACAACTAGAGGAGTATTATGCTTTTATATATGCTATTATATTAAAATAAATAAATTATATTAAAATAAAAGTTTGCATAAACAAATGAAGTATTGAATAAATATCTTATGTAAAGGAGTCAGTTGCTAACAGCTCTAGTACATTGCTATCATTCAACAATGCAGATTCTCTTTCGTCAGATTTTCTTTTTTCAACAAAATCTGTAAATATAAATATTTTATGTTGATTCAAAACATCTGAAAACACCCCATAGGCCAAAGAAATCCTTCCTGTGAGTTGGATTCAGCCCACTGGTAGCCAGTTTGTGACCTTCAAATCCTATTAGGGATTTTTAAACCTGGATGAGCTAAGCGCTCCTGAGAATCCCTTTGGGAGCTTTATGCTAAATTTTTTTTTTTAATGTTGGCTCTCCTTTCACCCTGTTAATTAGAATCTCTAGGACTAGGGTGCATTAATATATATTTTTATAAAGTTCCCCAGGTGATTTTCATATAACCTGCCTAGAATTAATCCATGAAATAGTACTAGGAGTCACTGTATTAGATAACTCCAATTTTTATGTTAAAACTTATATTTTCTGATGTAAAACCTAATAAGAAGCCAGACTGAATTATGATAAAATTTTAGAACCCCCAATAATTTAAAAAAGAAAGTATTTCTTCCTATTATTTCATTAACATCTTACCTTTTGCTTTTCATGAGAATTTCTAGAATTCCTTTCATATTATCAAGAGATGACACACATCTAGCCTTCAGAATATTACTGTGTATTATGATATGTTATAAAGATATTGAATAAATCTATAATATAGTCAAGTCAATATCTAAAAAAAATAAATGAAGCTTTATATAAATTAAAGAATGAACACCAGTGTTTTCTATTGCCTAAACGTAATAGTTACTAGATTTCATCAACTCTCTTTCTTCATCTATGGAACAATTTTTATCCTAACAAAGTTAGAGCAAATATTAAAAGAACATTTAAATATTAATATAAAAATAAGACCTACTATCAAATATTGATATAATATTTCAGTAAGTAATTTCTACAAAATTTAATTAGACCAAGTTAAAGAAAAATCAATTTATATTTTGTCTCACATTAGGGACCTTTCAGTAATAAATTATATAATATCTAATTATTACCCATGTATTTATTTAAACTGATCATTTCAATTAAATATGTTGACTGAATTGTAATCAATTTGTGCACATTTCATCACTGCACACTGAGTCTGATCCAGTTGTAGCTGACTAAGTGTGAAACATTCACTTATTTAATAATTGTTTATTGAACTACTTGAGGTAGCTGGTCAGTATTCCAAGCACAGGAGATACAAATAAAGATAAACAATTACATTTCCTGCCCTATTTGCATTTATAATTTATCAGAGAAGACGGACACTAAGCCAATAATTACCTAATGACTGAATTGCAGTTGTGATGATTGCAAGAAAATAAAGTCCAGTGGCCTGAGCACATATATTCTGGGCAGGGATAGCATATAGCTTGTGAGGTCAGGGAAGATACGTGTAAGGAAATATCAGACTCAAAGGCTGATGATTTATCCAGGTGAAGAGGAAGCAGAGAGGAGCTGAAGTGTGCCGAAGGTAACAGATGATGAGTGAGAGAATGCAGTTAGTGGGAATAACATGTTCTGAAACAAAGGTGTATACAATCTTGATTTTCATGATGAGGTTAAAGAAAACCCTTTACTATGTTTTAAGTTACCAGGAAAAAAATGTCACTTTTGTGTGGATTTCTATTGTTTTCATAAGATTAATTCCTAAGTATAAACTGGAATGCAGGGAGAGATGAGGGGATGTAGAAACAACATTAAAATGCAATAGAAAAATCCAAGAGAAGATGGTGACTTGCCCAATGAGTAAGGAAAGATGGGGGTTGTTTAAAAAAATTAAGAAGTAAAAGTAACAGCACTTCCGCAGAGAGGTCAATGCTGAATCTTCCTACTCTAAATTAGGTCACCTTATGATATTTTATTTTATTAACTTAAAATTTTTTCCCCATCAAATCAGAAAACATTTACTGGTATACTAGTATGACTGGTATATTAGCAATTATTTTATATATATTAATATTTTTATAAAGTTGTTGTTTTTTTTTTTTTAATGGAGGCACTAAGGATTGAACCTGGGACCTCAGGCATGTTAAGCATGCACTCTACCACTGAGCTATACCCTGTCCCTTATATATATTTTAAAAGGCACAGCCTATCCTTTTTATATTAAAATGTGTAAATACATTCTTATTTAAGTGATTATATTTTTAACATATTGTCCTTCACTAGTTGGTAAGGTTCACATGTACCGGTTCCATGTTCTTTTTTAATCTGTCACTGAAGTCACTGTTTATGACAGAATGTGGCAAAGAACATTTATTGAGTAAGTTATTTTGATTAGATTGGGAGGAAGGTCTGGAAAACAGAGAAATAAAAGATAACTTCCAGGTTTCTGATATAAACAGCTAGATGTCCAATGATTTGTTCTAGGTGAAGAGAAGACTGTTAGCTTTGTTTTGAACATACTGATGTTGACAGCTAGGAGGTGTAAGACTAGGGCTACTGAGGAGACAGTCAGAGGTATGGGTCTGCGATTTAAAATGGATGTCCGAGGGATATACATTTGGGATCTGTCAGCATGTAAACTGCGTAGGAGGGATGTAGACTACCTCCTTTAAGCAAAAACTGTAAGAGGAAAAAAAAAACCCGAGACAGAATCTTGTAAAACTCCAAAATGTTAAGCTCGTAGGAACAAAGAACAATCAAAGAAAACCAATAATCCGAAGCCTGACAAGTAGGAAGAAAAAGCAAAATAAAGAAACAAAAAGAACTATATGCTGACGACATGTTACTATATATAGAAAACCCTAAAAGGTCCACACAAAAACTACTAGAGCTGATGGAAGAATTCAGCAAGGTAGCAGGTTACAAGATTAACGTTCAAAAATCGGTTGCATTTCTTTACTCTAACGAGGAATCAACAGAAAAAGAAAGTAAAGAAACAATCCCCTTTAAAATAGCACCCAAAGTAATAAAATACCTAGGAATAAATCTAACCAAGGAGGTAAAAGAATTATACACAGAAAACTATAAACCATTGATGAAGGAAATTAAAGAAGACTTTAAAAAATGGAAAGATATCCCATGCTCTTGGATTGGAAGAATCAATATTGTTAAAATGGTCACACTGCCCAAGGCAATCTACAGATTTAATGCAATCCCTATCAAATTACCCAGGACATATTTCACAGAACTAGAACAAATCATAAGAAAATATATATGGAACCATCAAAGACCTGGAATTGCCAAAGCATTCCTGAAGAGAAAGAAAGAGGCTGGAGGAATAACTCTCCCAGACTTCAGACAATACTACAGAGCTACAGTCATCAACACAGCATGGTATTGGTACAAAAACAGACATATAGACCAATGGAACAGAACAGAGAGCCCAGAAATGAACCCACAAACTTTTGGTCAACTCATCTTTGACAAAGGAGGCAAGAATATACAATGGAATAAAGACAGTCTCTTCAGCAAATGGTGCTGGGAAAACTGGACAGCAGCATGTAAAACAATGAAGCTAGAACACTCCCTTACACCATATACAAAAATCAACTCAAAATGGATCAAAGACTTAAACATAAGACAAGATACAATAAACCTCCTAGAGGAAAACATAGGCAAAACATTATCTGACATACATTTCAAAAATTTTCTCCTAGAAGAAATAAAAGCAAGAATAAACAAATGGGACCTAATGAAACTTACAAGCTTCTGCACAGCAAAGGAAACCATAAGTAAAACAAAAAGACAACCTACGGAATGGGAGAAAATTTTTGCAAATGAAACCAACAAAGGCTTGATCTCCAGAATATATAAGCAGCTCATATGACTTATTAAGGAACAACCAAATAACCCAATCCAAAAATGGGCAAAAGGCCTAAACAAGCAATTCTCCAAGGAAGACATACAAATGATCAATAGGCACATGAAAAAATGCTCAATATCACTAATTATCAGAGAAATGCAAATCAAAACTACAATGAGGTATCACCTCACACCAGTCAGAATGACCATCATTTAAAGTCCACACACGATAAATGCTGGAGAGGCTGTGGAGAAAAGGGAACCCTCCTACACTGCTGGTGGAAATGCAGTTTGGTGCAGCCACTATGGAAAACAGTATGGAGATTCCTCAAAAGACTAGGAATAGACTTACCATATGACCCAGGAATCCCACTCCTGGGCATATATCCAGAAGGAACCCTACTTCAGGATGACACCTGGACCCCAATGTTCATAGCAGCACTATTTACAATAGCCAAGACATGGAAACAGCCTAAATGTCCATCAACAGCTGACTGGATAAAGAAGATGTGGTATATTTATACAATGGAATACTACTCAGCCATAAAAACCGACAATATAACGCCATTTGCAGCAACATGCATGCTCCTGGAGAAGTCTAAGTAAGCCAGAAAGAGAAAGAAAAATACCATATGAGATTGCTCATATGTGGAATCTAAAAAAAACAAACAAACAAACAAAAAAACAAAGCAGGAATACAAAACAGAAACAGACTCATAGACAGAATACAAACTTGTGGTTGCCAAGGGGGCAGAAGATGGGAAGGGATAGACGGGATTTCAAAATTGTAGAATAGATAAACAAGATTATACTGTATAGTACAGGGAAATATACACAAGATCTTATGGTAGCTCACAGAGAAAAAAATGTGACAATGAATATATATATGTTCATGTATAACTGAAAAATTGTGCTCTACACTGTAACTTGACAACATTTTAAAATGATTATGAATCAATAAAAAATGTTAAAAATGAAATAAAATAGAAATTTAAAAAAAAAAGAAACAAAAAGAACAGTGTACTGTTTCTGAGAATCTGAACTAGGAATTTGTTTGAAAGAGGGAGTCATCAACGGGGTCAAGTAACTGTGAGGTCAAGTGAAATGGGAAACTCTACAAATGTTCATTGGATGTATTTGTTTGAGGTCGCTGGTCAAAATTCTTGACATCTTTCCTCCCCAGGCCCCATAATCACTTGCCACTTGAATCATCACCATCCATCCACCAACATACACTCACTTACTAAAGCCAGAAATCTGAGTATACTCATGGATCCTACCTTTTTCTCCTTAAGTCCTTGCCCTTTAAGAAATCCTGGCTCTTCTACCTCCAGAACATACGGGCATCTCTCCCTGTCTCTGACTTAGCCTACCACTGTCCCAGTTCAAGTTGCCATCGTCACTCACCTAGACCACTCTCACTGTCCCTGTTCCTGCCCTTGACCCCTGTGCCCTCTCATTCCATTCAGCATCTTAAAAGATAAAATCACATGCTATCTCTTCCCTACTTAAAAAAAAAAAAATTTTTTTTTTTTCAGAGACTTTCCTTTACAACTCTAATCAAACCCTAAATTTCTACCAAGGATTGTAAAGAGTCCATGATCTAGAGCCTGACTAGTTGCAACCTCTTCTCTCTCACTGTCCTCCTCACTCACTAAATTCTGTTCCTATTGGCCTTTTAAAAAAATTTCCAAGAAGACAACAAACTCTTTGTCACATTAGAGTTTTGGTCATGCTTGTGCCTTTCAGAGAATTTTTTTTTTCCCTCAGGTATGCCTGATGTTAGATCTCAGCGTGTCATCTACTAACCACAACAAAACAACAACAACAAAAACTCTTACGACTTAGGTAGGTAACCCCACAGTACACCAAATTGCTTTTCTTTAAAAAGTATCACTGTTTGTAAATACTAGCATTTGTCTACTTATTCTGTGTCCTTTATAGAGGAGCACCGGCCTCTGCTGTCCTGTTCACTAGTTGCATTTCCCCAACGCCGTATCAGGGTCTGCCAGAGAGCAGGCATCTCCTGTCCCTTTGCGGCAATGAACTGAATTAGTTAGAGCTGTGTCACTGAAATGATGGGGACAGACCCTGTGTGGGGGCGGTTGGGGCAGTGAATGAGATATAAAGAGAAGTCCTAGGAAAAACGGCTGTGACAGGGAAGGAGAGAGTAAGACAGCAGCTTTAAAGAACTGAGTTTTCCAGACAAAGTTTTACACACTCTTTTAATGGGTACTGTGGAGAGCAGGAGTAAGAATATACAGCAGAACTAGGTAATATTCAATAGCGCGAGAGTCCCGAGAAGGCAGGGGTGGCTGAGACTCAGGTGCCCATGAAGGGATCAACCATTGACACAAGGACAACTTTTTCTCTCATTAAAGCAGAAACAAAACTGAGGAAGGGGATGGTTGGTTTGCAGTTTTTCTGAACAGTTTCATAAATTTTCAGTTAGGTAATGATTTCACTTTTGCTTCTGATGATCCTTTTTCTCATTTTTTATTAAAAGCCTAAAGTGCTTTTAATCCACCTCCATCATTAGAAAATTTCAAATTGATAATTTCAGGTCAGCAGGTTAATGGAAAATCTTCCTGGTGTCGTACTGTAGCTAGCTGCTACACTCCTGACATCAAATTAATGCACAACTGTCTCACTGATTCAAATAAAATATACCTTCTTTATCCTATACATTGGTCTCAAAATTCTGGAGTATATTACTGAGACACTAAAGAGAGGCATTGCGTTCTGGTTAAATTTGGAAATGCTATTAATTTTCTACTTATAATTCCTACTGCTTGTCAAAATGCTTTAGTCAGTCAGTTTTATAAACTGGTTTTCTGAATGAATAAATGCATTTCTCATTATTTCTCAGATACTGTATACAATTCCTGATGGCTTCCAGTCACACTTTCTTTTGTGTATATAATCTCATGTCTCAAAAACCTCATGAAATACAAGAGTTTGTCAACTCTGATAATTAGCAATAATGCCCCAAATGTCCACTATTGAATGGGTTATTCAAAAATAGAGGAAAAATTAATTTTTTTCTTATTTAGATAATTTAACTTTACATAACTTCATTTTCTATAGGGAGGTCGGTAAATTCACTAACAGAATGAGCTAAACTCATCATTTAGGCTCATTCATATTCATCTTGTTGATGAGCTGGAAATAGTAGATGCACCCAGAGAGCAAAACAGCTTTTTAATAATAAGTCCTGGATGTTGTTCTAGATCAGAATTGAAGAAAGTGTGTCAATATGCAAGGAAAAAAAGATGAAATAGATATACTGCTCATAGTTTGCTGGAAAGTTTGTGTCTGTTGTGGACATTTGGAATGTCTCTTCACAGTGAGAGCTCACAAAAGAGAAAGCCACAATGTATGAGAAAAAAATGTTCACCTAAGAATAGCACTGACCTAATGCATTAAGAATAACTAAGAGGTATGAACAGACTTCCCTTCTATGTCTAAAAGCCACACATTTTGACTTCCAGAAACAAATAGGAAGTTTGGTTGGTCTACAGGTCTCAAGTCTTCGCTTCACAGAGCATCCCTCTTCTGTTTCTTCAAGTCTACAGTGGCACTCTTCAATGTAATGTTCACCTGTTGTCTTAAAAATGAGTAATGGAAATAAAAGCAAAAAAAAAGCCCCCTAAAAAATAGGACCTAATCAAACTTACAAGCCTTTGCACAACAAAGGAAACCATCAATAAAATGAAAAGACAACCTACAGAATAAGGGAAAGCATTTGCAAACGATGTGACCAACAAGGGGTTAATTTCCAAAATATACAAACAGCTCATACAGCTCAATAAAAAACCAGATGACCCAATCAAAACATGGGCAGAAGACCTAAATAGACATTTCTCTAAAGAAGACATACATATGGCCAACAGACAGATGAAAAGATGCTCAATATTGCTAATTATTAGAGAAATGCAAATCAAAACTACAATGAGGTATCACTCAACACCAGTCAAGATGGCCATGATTAGAAGTCTACAAATAAAAAATACTGGAGAGGGTGTGGAGAAAAAAGAACCTTCCTACACTGTTGGTGGGAACGTAAATGGTGCACCCACTATGGAGAACAGTGTGGAGGTTCCTTAAAATACTAAAAACAGACTTACCACATGATGCAGCAATCCCACTACTGACATCTATCCAGAGGAAACTCTAATTCAAAAAGATACACATACCTCAATGCTCATAACAGCACTATTTAAAATGGCCAAGACATGGACACAACCTAAATGTCCATCAATGGATGACTGGATAAAGAAGATGTGGTATGTGGATGTGAATGAGATTAGCATTTGAATTGGTGGATTCCATAAAGTAGATGCCTTCCCCATTGTGTGTGGGCATATTCCATTCCCTTGAGGGCCTAAATAGAACAAAAGGCAGAGGAAGGAAGAATTTGCCCTTTTTCTCCCCTGCTTCACTGATTAAACTAGGACCTCTTATCTTTTTTGGCCTTTAGGCTGGGATTTACACCATCAGTCACCCTGGTTCTCAAGCCTTCAGACTCAGACTGGATTACACCACTGGCTTTCCTGGGTCTTCAGCTTCTCATGGAACTTCTCAGCCTCCATAATCACATTAGCGAATTCCTCAGAATTAATTTCCTTTAATGGCTATAGATTTATATTTACACCTATGTCTATATTATATAATATATGGATGTCACTATCCTACTGCTTCAGTCTCTGGAGAACCCTAATACAGGAAAGAACTTCAAGTGTCCACAGTTTCTACCTAGAAAGTCTTTCAGGAAGTTACACTTTCCATTGAGAATAGTCCTTAGGCCAAAAGAAGGGGATATTCTGAAGCCAAATCTATGTTCAGAAAAGACATTGGATGAATGTATAAAACTAGAAATAAATATAAAATGAGAACTAATGTAAAGCAAATAGCATTATTCAACTTGCAGTATCCCCAGTGATGCATGAAATTTCATATTTTTTCTTATATTCCAGTTGCCTTTCAAAAGTAGTATTAATATGACCATTTTAAGAGTGAGGTAATTTAGGCCCACTGACACACACCTTAGGTTACACATTAATGAGAGACCTGGCTGTTACTCAACTTAAGACCATTTTATTCCAATGCTTTTACTCTTGCTGCATGAAAGAAAGCAGGCAGAAAAGAGTTCAAATTGTATAATTCTGTTTTGTATTAATTTTTTTATAAAATTCAAACTAATGAATATATAATGAAAACAAAAACAAAAACAAAAAAACCAGATCTGGAAACCAGGGGTAAAAAGAGGAATTGACTGTTAAGGAGCACAAGGAAACTTCTGAGGGTGATGAAAATGCTTTTATCCTGATTGTGGTGATGGTCTCATGGGTGTATATATGTGTCAAAACTCATCAAATTGTACACTTTAAATGCACATAATTGTTTACCTAATGGTAAAAATTAGGCTTAATAAAACAAGTTTTTATTAGTTATAAAAATAAGACTCTTGTGCATAATGAACACACAAAATAGTATAAAGAAAATAAAATTATCCAGAAGTAATCTCTATTTTAGTTTTCCTTTATACCTTTCTGCTAAATATGAATATGTGTGATTATCTGTATCAATTAAAACTTTTACTAAATATACACTTAATCTAATAATAAACTTAATGTTTCAGCGAATTTTGCTTATGTATATGCTTTTAACAAAAAAGCTAGAAGTACTATAAACTTCTCGGAAATGAGAATACCTGAAAGAAAATGAATCCAGACACATGTTACCAACACAGAGATACTCCCTCACGTGAAATGAGTAATGTGAACAACAGGGTAGTATCTTTCAAAATATGAAGTGGTTTTATTAAGTTATAGTGAGACAGATAATGCATATACTAATAGTATAAACTGTGAAAAACAAAAGGATAGCTTTTTAGTGGTCATTTGTCTATCTTAACCAAAGCCATGACAAAATTCCTATTACCCATTTAGTTATTTTACTAGCAGTTATTCATGAGAAAAATCAATCAGTAATTCAGCCAAAATCTTAGTAAAAGCGTATTTATGTAGTACTTTTTAAAACAGCAAATAAAAAAACAAGAAAAAACACCCAAAAAACAGAAACCTTAATTGTCAACAGTACAAGAGTGGTTATGATAAAGAAATCAGTCTCCACAATAAACAGAACTTCAATTCACATTAAAATATTAACTGATATTTTTATATTTGCCTTCCTGTTTAAACACTGTAAACCGGTTCAGATCTGAAGTACTTACTGCACAAGTGCGACTTATGTTTGTGAGCACTGCGTCTAAGTAGTTTTCAGTTACTTCAAAAGTACAAATCCATCTGTCCCTTTCCTAACTGGGGATGAGCTGTTTTTTATCTCCTACCTGGGGATACAAGGCTCTTGCCCCGCTCCTGACCTCAAGACTAATCTCAAAGGGGTCATTTATTCTATTTGTTTATACAAAGAGTCATAATTTTAGTGTGGGAAGATACTGGGAAACCACTGACCAGTGTGTCTCTCCTTCCTTTTCACAGTTCAGTTCTTATAAAAGACAAGGCCTTTTTTTAAAAAATTTTTTTTAATTTTAAAATTTTTTTTAATTTAAATTCTTTAAAAATTTTTAATTGCTTATTCTATGGTATTATTTTTTCCAACATTTGTGTTCACTGTCTTACAAAATTATAATATGATATGAAGGCACTTCAATCATAGTTTTCAATAACTATTTAAAGGAATATGACTATCTTTAACATAAAATTTTATGTTAAAATGGCAGCACACAATTCTGTATCCAGCCTAAAGCAGGGAAATAAAGACTAGTTCAAGGCTGAATTAAGAAGTAAATACAGTAACAAGGGGTTTTTGAAAGAAGCATACAGTTGTAATTATACTTCTGAATAGATTATAATTGTAATTCTATTTCAGAATTGCTTATTTTTTTTAAATTTTTTGGGTTTTTATGTGTGTGTGTTTTAGCATACAGCGAGGTTGGGTAATGTTTAAATTTTTTTGTTTTTTTTTGGATTTTGTTAATATATGTGTGTGTTTAGCATACAGTGAGGTTGGATAATGTTTAATTTCTTCTTCATATTCCAACCTCTACTCCAGGGTACAGATTCTGTTAGTCCTTATTGTTATTCTGTGCCTTCCAGAAGAAGTTGCTTTTACTAATAAGTTTGTCTCATAGTGTGCAGGTACTATCAGAGTGCAAGAAAGCGTACAATTTAAATAACTGCATCACTCTTAACAAACATTTATGAAAGACCTACTATGTTCAGAGCACTTGCAGTGGTAGATTCTGAAAATTCTAATAAAATACAGAATACGTATGAGATAGCTCACAAACAATGCTGAGAAACAAATGTACAATTTCAACGCAATGTAAAAATGCTTTGAAGGAAAAACATTGACATTGGGGGGGGGGTCATAAAACACATAAAATATAGATGGGAGGGGGAAAGTTAATAACATAATGGGCGAAGACACTCTTATAGGGAGAATGCGAATGTGTTTAAGGAGACAGAAGTTATTCCATATGGCTAAAATATCCCGTTCAAGATGACAAGTGGAAACAGATGAGGCTAATGAGACAGGAAGTTGTCCACTCACAAAGGGAAGTAAACACTGTAAAAATAATTTTGACGTCCTCCTGAGGAAGATAGAGAAAACTGAAGAGTTTTCATCAGAGGAATGACATCAGCAGTTCTCCGTTTGGTCAGGTCATGCTGACAACTGTGTGTATGAACCTGACGTAGGTGAAAATTGGAGGAAAATACTAGGCAGAAGACTGCTACAGTAATTGATATGGAAGATGACAGAGACCTGACTGAGGCAGTCAATGAAACAGAGAGAATAAATTTAGAAAGGCTGTAGGAATGATAGCTAGTATGTATCAAGTTCTCACCACATGCCAGGCTTTACTCTAAGCACATGCTGCACCAAGTACTGTTGCTCTTCTCAACTTACAGATAAGGAAACCGAAGCAATAGGGACATTAATTAATTTGACCAGGATCACATAGCTAAAAAGTTCTGGAACTAAGATCTGAAGCCAGACATTTATGTTCTAGAGTCCTTACTCAGAACCATCATGACATATTAAGTCTTGCTTAACAGAAGAAATAAAAGACAAATTATTTAACAGAAGACACAGTTTACTCACTAATAAGAATGGATAAACTGGGGGTTTAAGATTTGCAGATACTAACTACTATCTATAAAATAGATAAACAACAAGGTCCTACTGTATAGCGCAGGGAACTATGTTCAGTATCTTGTAATCTATAAGGAAAAAGAATATGAAAACAAATATATGTATATGTATGACTGCAACATTATGCTGTACACCAGAAATTGACATATTGTAAATTGACTGTATGTCAATAAAAACAACAAAAAAGAGTGGGTGGTTAATAGAAAATGGAAATTTATCCCAAGAATTTAGCCCATAAGAGGAATTATGCCATTACTTTAAGTTAACCACATACATAAAGGAAAAGTCTATTTAAGGGTCTTAAGAATCTAACCAGCATCAAAACCACTCCAGAGGTGATTTGTTCCAACTCCTCAAAGGATATGAATGGGAAAAAAAAAAAAGGAATCAAAGAATTACTTTAAAATTAACGTATGAAAAAAAAACCTACAGTACATTATTGTCACTGCCTGATGAATGCACTTGCTAAAGTTTCATTCTTTTTCATCAAGACTTTGAAAATAACTTGTTTCTTAAAGCTCTGTATTTTTCTTTGACTCCTAGAGAAGTAACTCAAAAATGCAAAAATTATTGTCACCTTGCTCACTGATTAGTAACAAGCTAATGGCTAACAAACAGCATGTAGTTAATCTTTTCTCTAAATTAATTCATGTGTACAAACAGGGCACAGATACATTTTCAAATTAGTGTTCTGACAGCCAATGTTCTCATGCATTTTTTATTACAGCCTGATGTACTAACGTCAGACATCGCCAACACCTACAATCAGCAGGGAGGCAGCAAATACTGTGAACTTCACAGAAGTACAACATTTCTTGTAGTAAAATAGCTCTGTAGAGAGATTTAAAAAGAATGTCCAAATCCTTAAAATAATTTGAGCCCAAACTAGGCTATATTTGTACAACTGTCATCCATGCTATAAACAATGATATCATAATGTGTTTCCAGAGGCCCCCTGATTCTCAATTCTGCCTCTGGGCTGACCCAGATTCCCTGAGAACGCCTTCTGAGTGCTGATTGGCCTTGCTGCTCCTTCCCAGAGTTTCAGAGCTATTTGTTCACTGCTCACACTGAATGTTCTCTCCCAGTTCAGTTTACACTGAATTTTCTCTCCCAGTTCAGTGCTTTTGAGAGCAGCAGACTAGAGGTACGTGTGTTATCAACACTCTGTGCAGAGAGCTGTAGTGAACACTACTTTCATACCGGTAGTAACTATTTGCCATTTAATTTTAATCTACCTTCTGGCCTCTAGGAAGGACCTGTCTAAATCTGTTTGCCACAAAGAACACGGCGCGTTATCGCCTCTTCACAGCCTTCACCACAGGTAGGAGCTTCAGGCTATTGGATTTCGGACTCTCTCAGCCTGCCTCCGAAAAACCCAGTCTGCCTTTCTTGTTTTCATTTTTTTCCTACTTATTTATCTATCAGAGCAGTGTTGTACATGATGTGGTTTGTGAGAGATCCAAGCCTGGAGCTCCAATTAGAAAAGGCTGAATGAAACTAAAAGCCAGGATAACAGCAATCTGTCTACCATTACTATCGTAGGCTCCAAGTGTGTTCATTGTTGAGCAGGTGAGAGGCCTAAAGGGGGAAAGAGTATCTATTTAAGCCTTGTTGGTATGAAAGTTAGGTTTTAATTTTTAAGCCTCCTGAAATAATGAAAGTAATGGCACTTCTTGGATGATGTAACACCCTGAAAACAGTGGGAAACCTGTTTGGATAATTCTCATATTACACGTTAAGACACGTGGACTAGGGCAAAGTAATTAATTTTGTTTTTAATTATCCCTTGCTTGGCTGACTTTCATTTCATATGTTTAGATAATGGTTTAATATAAGACATATTTGCATAGCCACCACTTCCTATTTGTTAAAGATCAATGAAAAAATATAAATGCTGTGTATTTCCAAGAAACAGAACTGTCTTCAGATATGTAGATATATTTATAGATACACGTAAATGTGTAAGTAAAGGTGTAGGTATAGATATGCAGATGTAGTTAAAGGGATAGAAACGAGATGACAGAGGTAGAGATGGGGAGACAGAGGGAGATTTCTTTGAAGGAGCTGGCTCATGCAGTTGTTTAAGGATGATGGTACATTCAAAAATCTGCAGTGTAGACCAGCAGGCTGGAGACCAGGAAGAATTGCAGTACAAAGGCTGTCAGATGGCAGAATCCTTCCTACTGAGGGGATTTTAGTCTTTGTTCTCCCCTAAGGTTCTTCCAGTGATTGGAAGAACCCCATCACATTATGGAGGTAACCTACTTTACACAAAGTAACGTTACTCTCATCGAAAAGAAAAAAGATGCCTTTGCAGAAACATCTAGAAGAATGTTTGACCAGATATCTGGCCACTGTGGCCCAGCTAAGTTGATGCAAAGTTAACCATCACAAGTACATATACATTTCAAAAAAAAATTAAGAATAGAACACATTCATTTGTCAGGATTCTTAATTATAATATTTCTTAAAAGATATGGTATAGCTAGTTTTCCCTTAACATCTAGACTTTTTCCCTTATGGGAACATTTTTGGTTACTTTATATTCTGCAATGATTTTAGTTCAGTTCAACTAAATTAAACACATGCCCACAAGCAATATAGGGTAAAGTCAGAGTTAATATTTTTCATTATTAAGAAGGGACATGATGTCTCTCTCTTTTCTCATAATTTTCAACGATTTGCCAAATTGCAAAATGGATTAAAAATGTTCTTAGATATTGTCAAAAATCCCTAACTCACCTAGACTACTAACTTTAGCTGACTCTCAATAAATTAAACCAGCTGAGGAACACATCAGCTTCCTTTGTGAGATGTTTTTTAAATATCTTATCCCTTGTTCGTTTTCTTGAGAAATTATGTATATTGTCTATAGAGTTTTACCCATAACATAGTGAATTTATAGAGAAATGGACGCTAAATACCTAAATATAGCATATGTTCTTTTCAGTGCACTTTTTTCTTCTAAGTCTCAGTTTATTTTCTGCTAAAAATGGAGAATTTGAAACGCTTTTTTCTAAGGCTCCTTATGCTCCTAGTGTCCTGTGTTTCACTACCCTCATCAAACCACATGTCATGCCAGAGGGTAAACCTATGGTTAGGCCTGAAGTGTGTGGTAATAGCAGCCGCTGTTTATTAAGGATGTTAGTAAGTGCTTTACATACACATCTCTGATACTCTGTTCAGCAAATCTGTGAAGTAGATAGCATTCCCACTGTACCACTGATGACACCAGGGCAAAAGATTACCATCGTCACACCGCTAACATTTTTCATGGCAAAGTCATACCTGTGCATCACCGTGCTAAGTAAATTCTCTCTCAAGTTATAAAAACTACCAAGGACTTAGTTACAGTGATCTTCTGGAGCTATTTTATTTATATAAGCACTATTACTGGGGTCATCAGCTAAAATTTAGGATGTCTGATTAAATTTGAACTTCAGATAGCAAGAAATAATAATAGTAATAAGTGTATAGAACATACTTTTACTTGAAAATCGTTGTTTATATGATGTTCAAATTCAACTGGTCACTTTGTATTTTATTTATTCAATCTGACAATCATTAGTATGAATTAAATATGATAAAAAAAACATCAGCCAACACTCTGGAAACAAATCTCTTATTTCAGTAGACAAAGTAACAAATATTTTATTTTTCCTGTTTTCTGGGTACCGTAAGACCACATAATCACAATGTAAAACATTTTTGACATCCCTTGTGCCAATAATATCTACATTCCATTGTTTTTTTTCCCATAATTTTGGCCTCATTTTCTGTCAGTTTGTTTCAGTTTACATCTCTCATATTTTTCTTGGAGTGGCTTGATATTTTAATATTGCTAATCAAAGTGATTGCTCCTTTCTGGTTGCTAAGGTGATCAGTCATATTGAGTGAAAAAATATTCTCAGTATTGCTCAAATAGATTAATTACTGCTGAATATTCAGATTGTTTTATTTATAATATTTCCATTTGGCACTTTTCCATATACCTGCTGTGGTCAGGTTGACCTCTGAAGAACTGAGGAATATTAGGATCATTATTTGTAAATTAATTGATGGCTATAAAATACATACAATTAACTTCTACTTGAAAGTTCAGATCACTCAGAAGTCTAAGGAGAAAACTGTTACAAAATAAATGATTATTTTTATTTCAATTATTCCTTAGCAACAGCAAAGGGCTCTGCCACACGTTGAAAATTTACAAGTAAACAGGTCAACAAATTCTAGTTTTGGTCAAAGCACTTTGCAAAGTGATGATGTCTGCTTCTATGGGGCCCTTGGTTGGTAGAATATCCTCTAAAATGAAATGTTTGTTAAAGTATTTTTTACATTTTGTCCAAAACTATATATAATAAGATTTATGTATTAGTTTCCTTCTATATTCAAACCATCAATCTTGACCATATCCCTAAATGGACTTCAGATTTAGATTTGTTTATAAGTAAATGGGAACATAAATAAAAAGTACTAGATATTTCCTAGGATCTTGGAATTGGAAATCAGAGTATGACTTTAAATATTATTTATGGAGAATATGCATCATCTCAAGTATATACAATTCTAATCTACCAAAGCCATCCTTTCAGTAACAGAGCACTCCTATAGGCTCAGTGTTACTAATGGTCTTCCTGAATCAGAGACCCACATAACTGACATGCTCCTGGAAACCGTGGCCTCACTTCCTTGGACAATATTCACAGACCCCTTCTGGGCACCCTTGGACAATACACACATTCAATTTGTCTATCATTAAAACTGTTTCCATAACCCCAAGAATTACAGAAAACCCAAGATTCCCAAGTCATCATTCATCTTCACGCCTGATCACCTAGACAGCAATCTCCTTTGGGCTTTACAGAGGCAATCTCGCACACCTTTCCCAACCTTAAATTCTTTCAATCTAAAGCTCATGATAGCCAATCCCCAGAACTTCCTCTCTCAATCATGCCCTTGCTGACGTTCCATTCACCTTCTTGCTTTAATTGATAACAACCTATCTCATCTAGAGATGGCTGATTCCTCTTCAAAGCTCCTGATTAATAGCCTTGTTATTTTCCTTTGTACTCCCCAGGCCAACATTGTTCCTGGACACAGACTGTATATTCACCTTGCTCCTCATCGCCACTTCCCGATAATTATCTTCCAACTTCTTTAAAACTCTTCGAATTTCATAATAATATCACCCATTGCTTTTTGCCTTTCTTTATGAACTACCACTTTATTTCTTATTGCTTCAGTACTTTAGCAACTTAGTGTTATTAAACAGTGAAAAAACTTACTGTTGCTTTTAAAATAATTTTTTTTTACTGTTTTATTTCTTGGTCATTCTGATATACCAATAGACTTTACTTCTAATACCTTCTACCTTTCTAACTCATTCACCCTAATACTACAAATCCAAAAAATTTAAATCCACCAACTAATTTACACTTTATATATACTTTCATCTCTCTGGAGACTTAGACTTTCTACTGTACATGAGGAGAAAAATCCTGAGTCTAACTCTCCTACTTCGTATCTTCATCTGAATAGCTAAATGTTGTGTATAAATACAAAACTACATCATCTAGTGTCAATTTAACATAACACTAGCATCAAGTTGGCCCTTGGTGCCGGTTACCAAACTATTGCTTTTACCCAGCTAGTTCACTCTAATAATCCCCTTAATGATTATTTTAGGCCCCTGTCTCCTCAGACCTGATGTTCTTGTCCTCATTTCTCATTTTCAAGGGATAAAAATTTTAAAGCTATCAGAAGAGAATACCCACCACTCCCACCAACAAAAGTCCGCTGTCCCACACTTGATTCCTCATATTTTTCAAAGGATAAAGAGCTGGTAGTCATTTCCAGGAGTATATCCTACATGTGTTCACTGGCATTTCTTATTTCTCAGCTGTTCATATACGTCTCTTGTAATTTGCTGCACTTTCTCCCCTGATCATTCATTATTCCCTCCTCATTCACATCAGCATATACCAGAGGTCCTCAAAATTTCTCATCTCATGCTGCCCTCAGAGTACCTTGCTGGTTTTTTCAGGGCTCCCAAACCAGCCACTGCTTTTACTGGGCAGTATAGTATAGATAAGTTAATCAGTATTTATCTCCTAAAATGTTAGTGCCCCGTAAAGTGATGACTCCACTGTGACAGCTGCTCAGTCCCCAGACCCCGACTTCTCTCTGTCATATTCCACCTCCAAACCTAACGTCTCTAATTTTACAAAAACTATTGTCTCTAACTTCACAAGTTAAAAAATCTAACAATTCCTCACCAGTTCCACCATGACCACCAGACTTCAAGCCATCAGTATTTCTCACCTAGGTTATGACAATAACCAGCTGCTCCCACACAGCAATAAAAGAAGACCCTTTAAAACCTACCTTAGGTTATGACATTCTTCTCTTTGAAATGATACAAGGGCTTCTCATCTCACTCAGGCTAAAATTCAGAAGTCTCTGATCTACCAAATACTTCCTCATCCCTCTGACTTCCTCTTCTACCAGCTTCCACTTCCGGCCACACTGGCCTCGGCCTCCTTTACGTTCTCTGAACGTGAAAGCAAGGTGCATCTCAGAGCTCGTGCGCTGTTCTGCCTGCCGGAACTGCTCTTCCCTTATATAGGATTTGACTCATTTCCTCACGTTTTTCCCCTAGTCTTTACTAAAAAGCCCATTAGTAAAAACAGTTCAGTTACTACCCCATCTAAAACAGTACCCTATTCACTCACCATCTTCTTGATTTTTCTTCACTGATCTCCATTAATCACCACAGAGAAGAATCCACGTTCACTTATTTATTTATTGTCTACATTCTCTGGCACCACATTAAGAAAGTAAATCTGAAAACAGAGGCTTTTTTTTTTTTTTTAACTCCTGTATCCTGGTTCATATTAAATTTTTAATAGATATTTTGATGCATGGATAAATAGACGAATTAATTTGTTGAAAACATTCTGATGCCACATTCAGTCTGTGGTGACCGACGAGAAATATTTGGCAGCACAACGTCAGGAGTACTTCAGATGTATTTCAGAGGATGGACCTCATTGGGAGTATAGTAAGTGTTCTCAAAATGACTAACTCTTCAAAGTAAACCGAGAGATCAGTCAAGTTGTGTTATTTCCTGTGGCACATGCAAGGTGTTGCACTCAGATTTTACTTCTAGAGCCAGAGGGAAAGGTGAGCAGTGACAGGATGGAGGGAGAAAAAGTAAGGCCCGTGCGCGAATCGCGTCAGGGCCTGTACTTCTGCTTCGTTCTTCAATGTCGGTGCCTTGAGCAAGTCAGATCACAGATCATGACAAGTTGTGCAGGAACCAGCTTCACAGTGTCAACCCTTTTACTAATGAGGCTGAATTAAGAGTCATTCACCTACCTGTGAAAATAATGCATTTTAATTCTTTTTGGTGTTAGTACAGGTATCTTCCGAATGCCACTGAACTTCGGAAAAACTTGTTTCTCATTACTTTACACAGCAGAACTACATAGAACAAGCTTATGAATTATTTTAATGTGACTGTTATTAAGCTTTCCATTCCCATAATTAACAATGCATAGCATTCCTGGTAATGCGTTTTCATGATCATGGCTAATTCTATCCATCTGCTAATTTTTAATGAATTTGATGTCCTATGTGCAGAAATTAATGGACAATAAAACACGTAAATGTATTAGCTGAATTCAATTCAACGCCATTAGTTAAATGAGTTTTACTATGAGTTTTACTATTTACTTTAATGATTACTATTTTACTACAGTTAGGTTCATTTACCTTCATGTTTCAAAGCAGTATTACTAAGAAAATATTGAATTAACTGCCAATAACTGTAGCTTAAAAAGCATGTAATGACAAAAGGGTAATGAATATATAAAAGGATGAAAATGCAAATTAAAATAACAATAAGATATATTCAGACAGTATTAGCAGGAGAGTATATTCCACAGTTTGGGGAGTACAATATGCAGGGCTGCCATACGTAGATGTGCAAGTTGTTTATCAATGGTGACAGGCCAAGGAGGGAAATGGAGGAAGCCTGTGCTCCATTAGACAAGCCTTCTGTCCTGGGAAAGGGCTGCATCTACCTATAAAACTAGTGTGTATTTTCTTAATTCACATTAATTTGCTTTATAGGCTGGTAGAAGTATCTTATCAGTATTCTAAAAATTTTCCACTATTAGACCTAGCACTTCCATTTATAGAGCTCTATGCAATGACATTCATATTACAAGTTGTTTGCTGAAGACATATTTTTAATAGCGAATATAAGGGGCAATTGAATTACCCATCAAGAGATGAATAATTCAATAAGCCAAGATATACATCTGTAGTGTAGACTGTTATGTTGCTTTTAAAAATAAGATAAATGTGAAAGTATTAGTATCAGAAGATATTAATGGCATTACTGTTAAATGTTAGTTATGTACAAAATATTAAAAACCACAGTTTTATATACATTTAACTACAGTAACCTATACACAAAGATACATATTATATAAATTTCTTAAGTTCTAAAGAATCCTCTAAGTTATGCAGTCTAAGATATTTTAGGAAAAAAGAGCACAGGGCACTACATTGAACATTTTTTAGGTAGATTAAAGCTTAAGTAAATTAAACATTTACTTGTAGACTTTTTCATATAATTTAAAATATAAAAAATATGAAATAACATGTAATTTCTGTATTATGACAAGCATACATAAGAGGATACAAACTTGAATACTACGAGTAACTACACTTGAATCATGGGGACAAGTAGATAAGTGCTTAACACTTATACATTTTTTTTTAATACTTATACATTTTTATACACATATTAGCAACTTTTCTGCACTGGTCACGTAGAGCTTTTAAAATCATTTTATGTCAGTATACAAAGATAGTGTAGATTGTTTAATTGGTTAGGGAGACCTTAATCTGTTATAATCACCTTTTAACTGATCATGGAGATAAAAACAATCATCAAGGTATTCTAAAATATATGATGCTTGTTTAAATTAATGGTTATGGGTTAATATTAGTACTGTATCACTTATTCACAATTTACTAAGATTTATTTATTTATATTATTATTAATAATAATATATATTTTATTTAATTAATAAATAATATATATTTAATTAATAATAATAATTATTATTATTATTCAGGACTCTTGTAAGCAATATACCACAGTAGTGCATAAGGCTTAGTCTTCTTCCACTTACAAAAGTTACATTAGAAATATTTCTTATATAATTATAAATGTATTCAGATTTTACTTTAAGAATATTTGACTAAGTACAAACATAGGTGCTATATTAGACAACCATGAAATTATCAGTGAATTCCCAAGAGTAGCAGATACTGAAATAAACTGAACAATAACTTTTTTACTGATGTAAAATATAAAATTTATATCTTCATGTTGCTGAAATTTTTCTGTAAAATTAGTTTATGAGTATGTGTCGCATCAAAGAGGAAGTAAACACCACATGCAAAAGTAGTTTACACAGTAGTTTGCAAAATAATAAAATAGTGATCTTAATAATTAAAAGAAGCAAGGCTACAATGACACAAACACCAGTACCACTTAGCATGAAATGATTCATTAAGAAAGAAGAAAAGTTATTAAGTCAGAAAATACAAAAGTTAGAAAAATAAAACAAATCAAGTCTCCACATCTGTAAAATCAGGGGGGAAAAGCAGTAAAGAGAAAGAGAGAAGACGAAGAGAGGGAAGGAGAAGAGGGAAGGAAGGAAGGAAGGAAGGTCACACCTGGGTACAGGAAGAAGTACAGCATTTTAAAATAAATTGAAGAACTAATCCCTTAAAATAACAAAAAAATTCTAACACTGTGAAAATTATATTCTAACTGTGTAGAAACAAAGTAGATATATATTAAGAGATAAAATAGATTTTTTTAAATATGAGAAAAACTGGGAAGAAATAAAAGATGTGAAAACTATCACCAAATATAAATGTAAGTATCCATATTTTTAAATGTAACTTGAGTTAAATAAATATTAGATTTAAAAACATAAATAGACCAAGCAAACTTGGAAAGAAAGGAAACAAAAATTTCAACCTGGAAAATAATGCAATTAATCCTAGCGATAGGCCAAGGTGAATATCATGATTATCTTTGTAAATATTAATGATTCATTTAAAATACTTCAGTATTTGTTACTAAAATAAAATTTTTGGCAATTAACATATTTCCCATAAATGATCTAAAAATCTTTTTCAAACCAATAGAGAACATTTTTTTTTTCTAGCCAATCATTATGGAAACCACATTAAAACCTGAGTCATATAAAAAAAAATAACTTCTTGAAGGGAGGAATCAAGATGGCGAAGTAGAAGGACATGGAGCTCATCTCCCACAAATACATCAAAAATACATCTATATGTGGAAAATTCTCACAGAAAACTAATTGGAGACTGGCAGAAGAACTCCTACTTAACCAAAACTGCAAGAAAGATCTCTACGTAATAAGAAAGGATAGGGGGGAAAAAAAGTCATCAAATCAGGACATAGGCCCCTGGGAGGAATCTGTAAGGAAGAGAAGGTCCACGTGGGTCAATCATTGCCCCAGTGATTGATCAGGTCAAGCAAAAATCTGGGCATTCAGTCCTGGGGTCTTGCCTGGAGAGAAGCCCTCTTGCCTGCTGGGAAATCCATTGAGACAGACAGAAGGACTGGAGAAGCTTAGTCTCTACTGTATGCACTGCAGCCTTGCTAACAATCAGTCTTGCACTGGCGGCTGCCACCTTGCTGCCCTTTGCATTCTGAAGCGTTGAACACTGTGTCCCCCACTCACTCCAAACAACAGCCTGGCCAAAGATCTGGGCAAATATTTGGTCTACCTACACAGAGACAGACAGGGGCATCTAGCTTGTGATCCTCAAGGAACCACAAAGGCCACTGTCAACACAACAAAGCAGGCAGAGCCACGAAAGAACATGGCAACTAAGCACTGAGAAGACAGGTCCTGAGCAGGAGTGCCCAACAGTCTGTTTCCCCGCAAGAGCGCCTTGGCTCCACCCACTCCAAACAGCAGCTTAGCGCTAGGTCTGGAGCAGACAGATCCTTGGCGAAGTCTGTCACAGAGGAAGCCCAGATTCCAGGCAGCAGTGCAGCCACCTCAATTCCTGCAGCCACTATGCGCTGACACCCAACCCTAGCCTACTCCACACCACAGCTTTGCACTAGATCTGGGACAAACACAACAGAGAAAGGGACGTATCCTTGGGCTACTACCGAGTGGAACTGCAGACACCTCATCAGCTGGCTTATAGATGACCAGTGACCTCGATCTCTTCACAATCACCTCCTCTGGGGCAGGGCACACGCTCAAGGGCAACGGAGGCTGACTGAACCCACCTTGGCGCTTCTACTCCAGCTGTGGAACAGACCTTGTTCTTGATGGGGCAGCAACAGCCACAGAGCAGAGAGAAAGCCCCTTCTGACATCCTGCACCCACACCTCTATGAAGGACATAACCAGCACATATGAGCAGCACACTCTGAGGAAAGACAAGGCTGGCATCCATACCAAAACCCTCACATAAAAAATACTGGACACAAACAGCCCACACAGGGACACTCCCAAGTAAAATCACCACTTCAACACAACAGCAGATAATAGTTTCTCCTAAATTCATAGACACAGAGAAGGTTAAGTAAAATTAAAAATCAGTGGAACTACTCCCAATTGAAAGAACAAGAGAAATCCTCTAAAAGAATAAATAATAAAACAGCCCTTACCAGTCTACTAAACCTGAGATTAAAAAAATGAGATAATAAAAATGCTAAAGGATTTAACAAAGATTGCCTAGAGAAATGCAGGTCACTGCAGCAGGAAAGTAGAAACTATAAGACAAACTAATAAAAAAGAGACAATACAGATGCTGAGATTTAAAAAAAAATCTACACGCTCTGAGTAGCAGTCTAAATGACACAGAAGAACAAATAAGTGGTCTGGAAGATAGAATAATGGAAATCACACCATCAGAACAGCAGACAGAAAGACAAATAAAAGAAAAATGAAAGAAACATACAAGAACTATGGGATGATATAATGTATGCAAATCTATGGTAATAATAGGGGTTCCAGGAGAAGAGAACCTTAAGGGGATCAAAAATGTATTTTAAGAAATTATGGCTGAAAAACTTCCCAAACCTAAGGAAGAGAACAGATATCCATGTATATGAAGTAAAGAGGGTCCCAAATAAGATGAACCCCAAAACACCTACACCAAGACATATCATAATTAAAATGGCAAATTTAAAGAGACAAATGAAAGTGAAAAGAAAACCTTACAAAATCTATGGTATGCAGCAAAAGCAGTGGTAAGAGGGAAGCTCATACTGATACAGGCCTACCTCAGGAAACAAGAACAACCTTAAATTCCAAAACAAGACAGATACCCATTCTTACCACTTCTATTCAACATAGTGCTGGAAGTCCTAGCCACAGCATTCAGATAAGAAAAAGAAATTAAAAAATACACAAATTGGAATGAAGAGGTAAAACTCTCACTATTTGCAGATGACATAATACTCTATATATCAAACCTTAAGTCTCCACACACAATTATTAGAACTAATAAATGAATTCAGCAAGATGGCAGGACACAAGATTAATATACAGAAATTTTTTGTATTTCTTTACACTAGTAATGAAATATCAGAAAACGAAGGTTAAAAAAAAAATCCCGTTTAAAATTGCATCAAAAAAATAAATAAAATACCGAAGAATAAACTTAACCAAAGAAGTGAAATATTTAAATTCTGAAAACTATAAAATATTGATAAAAGAAACTGAAAGATGATACAAAGAAATGGAATGATACTCCATGCTCTTAGACTGGAAGAATAAATATTGTTAAAATGGCCATACTATCCAAAGCAATCTACAGATTTAATGTGATCCCTATCAAATTACCCAGGACATTTTTCACAGAACTGGAAAAAATAATCCTAAAATTTATGTGGATCCACCAAAGGCCTAGAATTGCTAAAACAATCCTGAGGAAAAAGAACAAAGGTGGAGGTATAACACTTCCAGACTTCAAACAATGCTAAAAAGCTGTAGTAATCAAAACAGCATGACAGTGACACAAAAACAGGCATATGGATCAATAGAACAGAATAGAGATCCCAGAAATAAACCCACAGACTTTTTGGTCAATTAGTCTATGACAAAGGAGGCAACAGTATACAATGGAGAAAAGACAGTCTCTTCAACAAGTGCTGTTGGGAAAGCTGGAGAGTTTCATATAAATCAATGAAATTAAAAGACTTCCTCACACCATATAAAAAAATGAACTCAAAATGGTTTAAAGACTTAAATATAAGACAGGACACCATAAAATTCCTAGAAGAGAACATAGAAAGAACATTCTCTGACAAATTTTCTTAGGTCAGTCTCCCAAGGCAAAAGTAGTGAAAGCAAAAATAAACAAATGGGACCTAATCAAACTAAAAGCTTTGCACAGCAAGAGAAACCATCAACAAAATGAAAAGACAACCTACAGAATAGGAGAAAAATACTTGCAGATGATGTGACTGACAAGAGGTTAATATCCAAAATATACAACAGCTCATAGCAACTCAATACCGAAAAAACAAAGAATCCAATCAATAAATGGGCAGAAGACCTAAACAGATATTTTTCCAAAGAAGAAAGACATACAGATGGTCAACAAGCACATGAAAGGAAGCTCAACACTGCTAATTATTAGAGAAATGAAAATCAAAAACACAATGAAGTATCACCTCACACCAGTCAGAATGGCCATCATCAAAAAGTCTACAAATAATAAATGCTGGACAGGGTGTGCAGAAAATGGAACTCTCCTACACTGTCGGTGCGAATGTAAACTGGTGCAGCTACTATGGAAAACAGTATGGAATTTCTTTAAAGATACTAAAAATAGAGCTGCTGTGTGATCCAGGAATCCCACTCTTGAGTATATAGTTGGAAAAGAGGAAAACTAATTCGAAAAGATACATGCATCTCATGCTCACAGCACGAGGCATGGATGCAACAGCCCAGGCATGGAAGCAACCCAAGTGCCCATCAACAGATGACTGACTTAAGCAGATGTCTTACACACACACACACACATACACACACACACTCTGGAATATTTATCAGCCATAAAAAAGAAAAAAATGAAATACTGACAGTTGCAGCAACATGGACAGAACTAGAGAATATTATATTTAATGAAGTAAGTCAGACAGACAAAGACAAATACTATATGATATCACTTACATGTGGAGTCTAAAAAATAATACAAGTCAATCTATATACAAAAGAGAAACAGACTCAGAGACATAGAATACACACTTATAATTACCCAAGGGAGAAAGGGTGGGAGGGAGAAGAAATTAGGAGTACGGGATTAACGGATACAAACTACTATATGTAAGATAGATGAACAACAAAGATTCATCATATAGCATGAGGAATTAGAATATCTTGTAAAAACTTATCATGGAACATAATCTGATAAAATACATAACCAATTCACCTTGCCTTACACCTGAAAGTAACACAATACTGTAAATCGACTACACTTAAATTTTTAAAATGTTAAAAATAACTATTCTCACAATTACTATACATTTTTTTTCTGGAATTTATACCTAAATGCAATATATGAGAAAAGCTTAAAACACATGTGTGCTTCTTTTCTCCTCCTACCACGCAAGGAGGGGTGTGTGTGTGTGTGTGTGTTTGTGTGTGTGCAGAGGGAACAAAATCACAACTTTCAATTGATTTCACACTTATCCTAGGAAAACATCTAACAGGAAACATATTTTAAAGCAGTGAAAGAGCTCAAGATGGCCTCTAGTTCCTTCATATCTGTAGAACATTTTAAAATTTAAAGTCAGTATGAAAGAAACACATCTAATTTATTTCATACATCAAAGACTCTTTAAGACCCATCATGATGTTCCCCTATGGAATATTTTCCAACAATAATAATTAAATCAGTGAGAACTTATTTTTACAGCTCTCTACAATTTGTAACACATAATAATATTCCCCCATGTTAAGGTTTAGGAACTGAAGCTTAGAGAAGAACTTGCTGAAGGCATACTATTAGTAACACTGAAATCAGGGCCCTATCCTCTAGAGCATGTTTAGAAATCAACTGAGGGTCTATTTTGGCTCTTTAGAATTTAAGAGGCAATAATTCATATTAAAACTTGAGCCAATACTGTAACAATGCTTGTGTGTTTTAAATTTATTACCTCTCACAGCCAGAAGCACCTTTCTTTGCCTGTTCTGTGATAAGGGAGGCAGCTGTGGAAATGTCTCCCATGTTAGCAGAGGGCTCTGGAAAGATACAGGAGGAGCACAGGGTGTTCTCATCCTGGTAGCTGTTTGTCTCACTAGGCACCTGAGTTTGAACATTTCTGTCCATCTCTAGGGTACCACAAACCACACTTTCTCCAGCACTTAGCTTAATAAAGTGCATAATTTTCTCACCTGTGAATTTCTTGAAGTGCATAGCTTTCTCTAGCACCTGACTTCAGCACAGTATACTTTCTTCAGCATGCATCTGCTGCTGACCTGTCCTTGCTATCTGGTTCCTTCACACAGGAGTATGATACAGCACTGATCAGCCAGCAAATTCTTCCAGCATCTCCGCTGGCAGTTTTCCAGGGGAATGCCAGATAAGGCACTTTCCCATGGGCAGACTTGCTAACATCTCTACAGGTGAGTTTATAGTGAGGTATTTTTTTTTAAAAGACTTTATTTTTAGAGCGGTTTTAAGTTCACAGCAAATTTGAGAAAAAGGTACAGAGACTTCCCACATATCCCTGACCCTGCACATGCATAGCCTCCCTCATTAACAATGTTCTCCATCAGACTGGTATGTTTGTTACCATTGACAAACTTACACTGACACATCATAATCACGCAAAGTCCATACCTTAGTAAGGTTTACCCTTGGTATTGTACATTCTATGGGTTGACACAAACGTGTGACATGCATCCGTCATTACCGTATCATACAGAGTATTCCTCCACCCTAAAAGTCCCATGTGCTCTGCCCTTTCATTCCTCTACTCCTCCCCACTACCCCTGGAAACCACTGATCTGTTTACGCTCTCTTTGTATACATTGTTGGATTTGATTTGCTAATATTTTGCTGAGGATATCTGCATCTATATACATGAGACAGACTGGTCTACAGTGTTCTTTTCTTGTAATGTCCTTGACTGATTTTGGTATTAGGATAATGCTGGCCACATAGAGTGAGGTAGGAAGCATTCCCTCTGCTTCTCTGCTCTGAAAGAGATTGCAGAAAATTGCTATAAATCCTTCCTAAAATGCTTGGCAGAATTCACTAGCAAACCCATCTGGGCCCAGAGTTTTCTGTTTTGGAAGGTTACTAATCACTGATTCAATTTCCTTAATGAATATAAGCCCATTCAGAGTCTCTATTTCTTCTCATGTGAGGTTTGGTAGATTGCATCTTTCAAAGAATTGCTCCATTTCTTCAAGATTATTAAATATGTGGACATAGAGTTACTCACAGTATTCCTTTATCCTTTTAATGTCCATGGAATGTGTAGTGATTTCCTCTCTTTCGTTTACGGTATTGTAGTTTGTGTTCTCTCTTTTTTTTCTTGGTTAGCCTGGCAAGAGCCTTATCTATCTTCTTCTTATTATTTTTTTTAAAGAACCAGCTTTTGGTTTTGTTAATTTATAGTGAGTTTAAGGAATGTGCCCTCCCAGTGGAAGACTTTTCTTTGTAAAATAAAGATTTCTAACAAATCTCACCAGCAAGCCTCTTAAACAACTTATGTGTCATCTAGTGAGCCACAGATATGTCCCCTCCAATAAAATCTGGGTCGTAGCCTTGGTGAGGTGAAGAACCTATTCCTTGGGGCTTTATATCTTGGTCTCATGACAGTGGCTGCTCCCTACAACTGCTACTGCTATATTCTTACAAGTTCTCTTTAACTCTCTTCAGCCAGTTCTCCAGGATAATGGTGAACTGAATTGACTAATGTCAATTATTATCTGAACTTTTCTCTGTTCAAATTTTGATCTCTCTCCCCTAATTGAACCCTAACTGATACAGAATTGGTACCAGGAGTAATGGCAGGGTACAGACAGACTTGAAAACAGGAATTTGGGATGGTTTGTTTGAATTCGTAGGCTTAGGGCAATGCTAAGCTTCATGCCAATGGAAAATAAGATGTTAGTCATCATGACAGGGAATAGCATCACAGTTTACCACCTAGGATTGATTGTAATGAAATACCAACTCAAGTACATGCTTTGGAAACTTGTGCTTGATTTTTCTGGTGGTTCTGCAATGAAAAGCAGTGTAGTATGGGGTGGAGTCTTTCAAATGTACTCGAGTAATTACAGAAATAAAACGATAAGACCCAGTCCATCAACTATCATATCAACTCAGTCTGAGAAACAGAGTTTTGTGACAACCCTAAAGCCAACTCTTGTTTCTTGTAGGCATAGATCTAACACTGCTGGAAAAAAGGCACAAAATTTAAACCTGCGTGTCACTGTTTTAAAACACTTGAATTCAGTCTTGCCAAGTTTTCATGTGAAAGTGAAGGCACTGTTGCTTAGGAATGTGATCCTGAAACCTGGAATGGAGACATCTGATTTGAATCTTATGGACTTGATGATCTTGAGCTTTCAGATTATTCTGCATTTCCCTTACCGCTGAAAGGAAGTAGCCCGCCCTCCAGTGTCTGAGAAGACCGGCCTTTCCCTGTTGGAAAGTCTGTGATAACCCTCCCTAGGTAAGACGCCTGCAAAGAATATGAAAATTCCTCTTAAGTCCCACCCAAACTACCCACTGTTGTCACTAGACCCCTAATTGAGTGGCCATAGTGGTAGAGATGGAGGCTAGACATGGGCTTGACAATTTGGAATTCCACTTATCATTGCTGTTCTGGCTAACACTACAGTTGGTCTGAATCTGTCGAAGCAGAGACCAACACTGAGCCATTGTGGCATTATTATCCTGGAAGGACAGCCACCTTGTGGCAGGTTACTTACACTGAATCTTTTCAGTTATTTAACAGAGATTAGCAGAGATTTGTCCTCACTGGAAGAGATACATTCTGAGTATGGATCTGCTTTCCTTGCCCAGTACCACCACCTGTGGAATGCCGGCACCACTCTCTTTGGACACGCAGAATTCTTATCCACACTCATGATATCCTACACAGTACTGTGTCTGATCAACGAGTTAATTTCATAGAAAAGGAAATGCACCTATCAACTCAGGTCCATGATGTTACTTTTCTTGCTACAATGCACATCACTCATAAAAGTGTCTGAGTTAATTGAAAGGTGGAATGGCTAACTGAAGTCTCAGATCATCATTTGGAAGACAGTGGACATAGTTCTGCCTTATAGGATGCAGTATATATTTTGAATCAGATCGTCGTATGATTCTACCACTTTAAAGCTAGAACACATGAGTCTGAGAATCAAGGGGTAGCAATGGGAATGGCTTCTCTCACTATTATACACAGTAACTCACTTGGAGAAATTCTGTTTCCTATTCAGGCAACTTTGGGCTCTTGTGGTTTAGAAGCCTTAGTTGCCAAGGGGGCAGTCCTTCAACCAATGCCACAACAATGGTTTCATTGAATTAAAAAATGAGATTGTCATCTGTGTATTTAAGCTCCTTATACTACTGAACCAATAGGCAGAAAGAGGTTGTTCTGCAGGCTAGAGTCATTGATTCCAGTCACCAAGGGAAGATGGAGTCAAGGAGAACTAAGACTAGATCTCGGATGATTCTAGGGGCCACCTGTTAGTACTTCCATGCTCAACAGTAAAACATAATGAAAAAGTTAGGCAAGCAAAAAATAGCAGGAGGACTCAGATCTTCAAGAATAAAGGAATGGGTCACCCCACTAGGTGAAAATCCCTGACCAGCTGAAGCTCTGGCTGAGGACAGGGGAAATATGAAACGGGCAGTAGAAGAAGGAACTCACAAGAATCTACTGCAGCTTTGAGACCAAATGCAGAAATGAGGGCTGTAGTTAACTGAGTATTCTCTCCAGCTCTCCCTCTCTCCACAGATAATTTATTTGTGTTTGCTACCCATTTTCTTCTTCACTCTCCTTCCCACTTTTATTTTATATACAAATTATTGCCGAGCAACTATACACTTCTTCTTTATGTAATGCTATTCAGTGACACTGTGATAGAATTTGAGGAGTCACTAACATGTCAACAGCCTTGGACACAAAGAAGCTAAAATCATGTGTTTCATCATGTTGGAGAGAGGGTGAGAACTTACACACTCACATAAAATAACCATGTCATGTGAGTTGTAGGGAAGTTTGAATGTGTGTAGAAGAATGCACCGTGGAACGTGGAAGCTACCAGTTTCTGCAGCACTTGGCAATCAAGTAACCCAGGAGCCAGCGGATTCCTCTGGTACTTTTTCCAGCAGCTTTTCAGTGAACCGCCGCAGGTTAAGATACCTTCCTGTGCGCGGCCTTCCCTAGTGTCCCCTCAGGTGACTTTACAGGGAGGTCTAAGTTGAATCGTTTTTTCTGACACCCCAAGGCCTGGTCCTTCAGCACCTCCTGGTGACACCTCAGCAAACTCTCCATCATTCAGTAAGCCATGGCTGTGCTTTCTCCAGTAACTTCTGAATTTCAACCCTGGTGGGTGGAGGGGAGTCCTTTGAGAGTCACTCTATCTCAACCCTAGAGGTAGTGGTTGTCCCCTATATCTGCAATTACTGTATTTTTATAACTTTAATATCATTAGCAACTTCCCATTACTCTAGCTGATTGTTAATAATTCTCCATGACAGACTTCCTCTGTTCAAATTATTGTGTAGTTACTGTCTCCTCACTGAACCCTGACTTATACCACGTTAATTCTATTCTCATGAATAAAACTTTACACATCATCCAAGGTATCGTGTGTGTATGTGTGCTTAATTTGCTTTGTATGTTTTTATTAAATAACTGAATTTAAAAACGCTGACTGTTAAGGGGATGGGATATTTTAAATAATACATAATTATAAAATCTAAATATAGAATTATCTAACAAGAAAAGAAGTGAAAATAATAAAATGTCAAGACATGTCTAAAAAGAGAAAAAGCAAATAATAGCCTAAGACATACAGAACATGCTCAAGTCTTTCTGGTGCCACTGAAGAAAAGTGCAGGGCATTTTTAAAGGGCAGTTGCACAGATGTAGAAGCCATTAATTTCACAATCTTTTCTGTACTCTAATTAGGTATTCTGGTTATTATTTTTTGTGTCAACCCATACCACCACTTTTGAGCACCTGTTGAGCTGTCTGCCAACATCACTTTCCTTATTTCATAGTAATAGCATTCTTTGCATTTCAGCAGGGGTATTTTCTGACTTATCCTCAAACTCACTGATCCTTTCCTTGGCTGTGTCCTGTCTACTGATGAGCCCATGAAAGGATTTCTTCATTTCTATTACAGTTTTTGATTTCTAGCATTTTATTATGATTTATCTTAGAGTTTCCGTCTCTCTACGTACATCACCCACCAGTTCTTGTGTATTAGCTACTTTTTGCATCACAGTCCTTATTATATTAGTCATACTTATTTTAAATTTCTGTCTAATAATTTCAAAATCTGTGCCATATATGAGTCTGGTATTGATGTCTCTGTTTTGTTTGTTTCATTCTTCAGTTGTGTTTTTTCTTTACCTTTTAGCATGCCTTTTAATTTTTTGTTAAAAGCCAAATATGATGCACTAGGTAATACCAACTGAGATAACAGGCTTTAGTATGAGGTTTAGTATCAGTCTGGCTAGGAGTTAATGTTTGTTGTAGCAAGCAAAGTCTGTGACTGCCAGAGGCTTCAAATTCCTCTGATGCTCTTGTTTTTATCTCTGCTTTTGACTGGGGCTTCCATGAAAACGCCTGCTCAAGTGGAGCCTGCATCTTGCAGCTCTCTCAGCTGTAACCCACCTTAATTATACTAGAGCTCTCTTGGTAAGGTATGGGAGAGGGGTAGCATTTTATCATCTTAAGCATAATTCTCACTCTTTTAATGAGCCAAGTGTTTCTTAGCTCTCCTTCCCTTAGATGAGACAGGAAGGCTAGAGGAGCTGGTATGAGAGAAATGCCCCTCCCCTCCAGGTGCAATAAGACTCTGGTAACATCTTTTCTCTGCAGAGTTGGTCTTTGTGACAGATAATTTCGTAAGCATATTTCCTCTTCCTCTATTTCTGCTAAAGTCACCAGAGGGTCTTCCTTGGTTCTTTACTACAAGAACCTGGTAGGATTCCTAGAAGTAAAACCCACAAAATGTGGGAACCACCTAAGACTGTGGCCCTTGAAGATTCTCACTCACTAGTCCATGCTCAGACTCCAGCCATTTGTTACATCACCATTTAATGTTTCCTACAGTTTATGGGTCCAGTGGCCTCGGCTCCAGGTAAGCAGATCTTGACTTTAACTCTCTGCATTTTGTCTGTCTCTCCAGATTTCAGGGTGGCAGTCTGCCCTGCAACCTCAATTTTCTGAAGAGTTTCAGCAAGCTCATTTTCAATCTGTTCAGATTTTTCTTGTGTAAGGACACGAACAATGACTTGCAAGCCCTTTACATATTGTCATTGGCGCCAGAAGTCACAAACTTGTGTTGAAATCCTAGAGTTATTGTCAGTTCTCCAGGGAAAGTTAAATGATGAATTTTACTGGAGCAATAAAACCACCTAACCTCTCATCTTTTTTATCCATTTAAAACTGCATATGACTTTCTCCAAATTATAATTGAATTTTCCTCATTAGGAACATGAATATAAAAATTCTGACCAAAATATCCGGCAGTTTGAATCCTGGCGCAGGGCAAGAGCAGGCAGTATGATCTCGCTAGGTGTCTGAGTAGCTCTTTCTCCGCATTTCTGGTTGGAGCTCCCGCGTAATTTAAAATCGGTGGTGACAAGGCTGGGAAGAACTCAGGGAAGGTCAAGACAAATGTGGTTTCCTGCTCACAGAGGGCCAGCTTGCAGTTCTTGTTTGGCCATATTCATGGCGCCTGAAATCCAGGACAACCAACCATTGATGTGTGGGTGCAACGGCCACTGTGTACAGTGCAGCCACCTGGTACTTGACAGGAGAGGGACCTGACCTGGCAGGAAACACATCAAATGACTTAGTAATGAGCATTACTCCTGGTCAGTTCTTACTATTTGTAAAGATGAAGAACTGGACTCTCTCATCAAAGCTACAATCGCTGTCATTCCACACACCCACAGATCTTTGACTGGGAGAACAGTACGACAGAAGACTGTCTAAAGAATGTCTGGATTCCTTATTATCTCTGGATTCTAAGTATTCTAACAGCTGCCCAGTGTTGGTGATTCCAGTAGACCGAATCTCTGTGAAAAACAAAACTGTGCCCTTTTAATTCTACTTGAGCAAGTTGGAACTCCAAATTCTATTTGGACCAAGTTTAATCAGCTTTCTGACCAACCCAATTTTTGAATTCTAGTCTTAACAATTTTAAGTGTGACTGTGACTTCAAAAAACCTATTCTGAAATAGTGGGTTTTGATTGAGTTGACTATTTTTAAAACCCTCTTTGTACTTGAATTATGATGGAGAAGTTACAGTAACAAGCATTTTGTTTTGTGCAGACATTTCTATTCTGATTCATAAGCTCCATAAAGGTTAACCCCCTCTAACCCTGCCAAAAAAAAACCTAAAAATATCTGTCAGGGTTCTTACTGAGGTGAAAAGACAAAATTAAAATGGAAGTTAAAATGGAAGTACTTTTAAACTGTAGTTTAAGTTTTAGCAATGCATGTGAAATATATTCTCAGAAAAAGGTAGTAATTTCAGGAAAAGATGTACAACATTTAAATAAATGCTTTTAAATTATTTTAAAGGGACTAAAATATTCCCATTGTAGGCTCTGTTAAACAATGCATTTTTCATAATGTCTAAGTAAGAGGTCATGGATCAGAGACAATATATCAAATTTAACCATGGCTCATTGCAAATATTATAACGGTGTCATAGGACATAATGAATACTAGAACAGAAGGTAGGAGCTATATTGTTGCAAAAGTGAATCTGTAAATCTTGATCTCAGAAGTTACTCTCTGAATCACCCTCCAATACTTACTTCTGTAGAGTGAATTATTAAAGCTGGTTACAACTATTTACCTAGCAAAGGAAAGAAAAAATAGCAGCAATTTTTGGTTTTGCTGTCATATTTTTGCTTTTATTTCCCCCCAATGCATAAAGTGATACAACTGTAGTTAAACTGCAAATGCTTGGGGAATATTTTATATCTTTGAATTGTTTTTATTAGCTATGTGAGATCTCATCTAATTCAACCTATTTATCTATAACCATGGAATGTGATCATAATGATCAAAATTAGCTGTACTCCTAAAAATGATAATGACCTCCTACTGGCTCCATAATGTATGAACTGGAATCCAAATTTATGCTTCCAACAACACAGCAGATAAGATGAACATCCAAAAGGAAGAGGTAATATAAAGTTTGAGTTTTATTAGGCCAAGTACGGATCATTGGAGTAGCTTCTACGTGAAGAGTCAGCAAACTTTTTCTCTAATGTACCAAACAGCAAATTTTTAGGCTTTTTGTGAGCCATTGACTTTTGGTTGCAACTCCTTAACTCTGATTTTTAGGGTCAAAACAGTCAAACACAATGTATAAACAATTTTTTTCTTATTTTTTCCCTAATCAATATTTAAAAAAATTCCAAATGAGCATATGTTAAAGTTACCCTGCACATTGCTTTTAAACTCGAAAGAAAGACCGACAGACACTGACTTACAGCTTTGTATGATTGCCTTAGTGTAAATTCTTCCATCAGATCTGATTGCAAGCCACCAATGTGAAGCCACTTAAATCAGCTTCGAAGAGTTGTTCACAAACAGCTGGCGTGAACATCTGCCCACTGCTGATTCCCTCCAAAAACACATGTCTAGACACTCTCACAGTTCAACAGTACAGTTACTGACTGTTTTACACAAAGTAGTGTGCACTAAGCTCCAAGGTGAGCATGCACAGCCACATGATATTTTGGGAAACATGAGGAAATTAAGAGGAATACTCAATATAAAGAAAGAGAAAGATTAACCAGAATAAAAGTATATGAGCTTTGGATAAAACATCAAGATTGTAAGTGAACCTGCTGGTTGATTTCTGACCAGAGTCCCAGACATTTTGGCCTGCTTAAGTTACATTCTGGCCAGAAAGCCTGATCTCATTCCAAGCCACAGGTCAGGCAGACAGATAAAGGGAAACTGGCATATGTAAAGACTGTGTGTCTTGCTGTGAAATGGGGATAATATAATGTGAATGAAGATGCAGACAGTGGAACCATTCAAAACCCTAAAAGTGATGGAACTTGTATTTCTTAGATCATGCTGTATATTTGAACAGTGCTGTCTCTATTTTAATTACCATCAATTTCGATAACATATAATTCAATCTCAGTTCAGTCTACAAAGGGCTATGATAGTTTTGCCTTAAACATATATTTCTTACCTTTTAATATTAAAAATATATACGCCAAACCAAATCTATCTAAAACTCCTTTTCCAAATAAAGTATGCATTATTTAGAAATAAAGAGAAACTAAAAGGCTTACTATAAACAAATGTAAATATATCAAAGGGTGAAAAGTAATCCTTTTCATAAGGTAATATAGAAGATGTGCAAAAGTTAATAATGGCAATGTCACATCTTTGTTCAACTCATGCTTTTGAATAAATAGAAATCATCCTGCAGTCATAAAATCAAACATGTACTCAAATTTAATCTCTCTTTACAAGAATACTTGTTTATTTCCAAGAAGGATTTTCCAGAGACATGCAAACTAACATCTACAAATTAATGTTATGTGCGTTTCTGATCTGTCCTTGTCACAAGATTATAAAAGCTTGGTTTCATAACCAATAAGGGATTATGCAGAGGATGAATTTAATCTGAGAACTGTAAGAGAACACAGTCTTTCCTGAGTTTGTTTTTACCTGTAATAATTTGAAATTTCCTCAAACAACTGTATTTCTGTGGTATGTTTTCAAATACTAGGAGAACTCCAAAGTAAGTATACTGGGGACTTTTAAGCAAAAGAGAAAGAGAAAATCTGAAGCACATGTAACAAAGGGAATTGTGAATGGAAAGCAGTGTGTGACATTATGCCTTGACTCCAATGTCCTCAAAGGCTGCACTTTGAACAGCATTCTTCAGGGCCATTGCAAGTGCTCCATTTAAAGGAGAACGGGTCTAAATCATTGGCACATAAAGTTTCTTTGATAAGCGAATTTTCTGGTCACCAAGCAGGAGACCTTTAAGACCACTCTAAGTAGGTTGCTTTCTTCAATATGCAGCACACATTGGAAATGTGAAATGTGAGGAAGGCAAAGATAGGGTAGGTTTGCTTAAATGAAAAAAACAGAATTCACAACAGAATTGATTCTTCTTATTTATTATCTGTTCTCTTCATTGACCATGTTTCGAATGCAGAAGCCTACTATTTTATTCCTGAAATCTCCTCTCATATTTCTCTCCCTCTGTGGTAGAGTTCCCTGTGTTTCCTTTCCTCTCTTAAATAGTTGTCATGCAAATGTACCCTAGTTCTGTCTGCTTATTGTCTAACCCCTAAGGTTTTACAGAATTCTGTATTTTCAGAGATCTTTTAGTCAATTAATTGGTTTAATAACTATAAGCCAAATTCATGCCTGGAACTTCCTTAATTAATTCAAGAAGAGAAGCATAACCTATTAAAGAGTCATTCTAGACTTTAGAGTCTTAGAAAGGAAGACTGGTATGAATCAAACGGATATTCAAGTAAATGTAATATTGCAAAGGTAGCTAGTGCCGTGAAGGAGAGGGAAGTGGTACCATGTGCATGAGCATCTGTTAGGGTACCGATGTACTCAGGGAGGACAAGAAGGTTCTCTCCTTGGGAATGATGTGTGGAGTTGGCTATGGATATAAAGATGTTCATTTGAAGAGGAAGGGAGGTAAGAAATACACAAGTGCAGAGTGTCTACAGTTAGACAGATCTGATGTGAAAACAAAGATGAGACTTGAGAAGCGAGTAAATGTAAACCCTTGCAAAGATTTCTGAATCATCTTTAAAGAAAGATTTTTCCCTAAAAGTAAATGGGAAGCTACTGAAATCTTTTAGATGGGAAATATGATATGATCATATGTGTATATGTGTGTTTCAGAAAAATTTCTCTTTGTTCTCTTGTTTTCTTTACTCTCCCTTACAACTAAAAGCATTCCCTGAAAGATATAATCTTTCAGGACACCATTAAAAACTCTCTGGCACAGTCACTTTCTCACTCCTTTCCACAGCCACTCAACTTGCAACTGTCATCTCTTGACTTTGTCAGCTTTCCAGGGTTCCACAGCCCCATAATATCTTCACATCTCTCCTTATCCATCCTACATGAGTTGTTATTATAATCAATTCTTGGCATACACCCTTATTCCTTTTTATCTCTGTTACTCTTGTCTGGCAAAACACCAATCTAGTTAAATCTGAATTTCTGTCTATTTACAACTTCTTCAGGACAGCTAAACAAGGCTGGAGAAAAATGCACACCCCTGATGACTGCTCTTACTTTATTTTTATGACCACCAATATCAAATAGACACCAGTACTATCCATCAATTCTGTGATATTTACCAAACATTCACTCCTTATACAGACTTTTCTCTCTTTAAACTTTTAATAGTTATGCCCCTTCTCAGCTCACAAGTGATAAAAGTATATCTAATTTTCAATGAGAGGATAGAAATAAGTAGAAGAGGGTTTCCAAAACATCTTTCCATAAGTAACATCACTGCTTCTGAATCTTTAAATATGCACTCTGATATTCTTTTTCTTAGAAAGGATGACTGTGTGTTCCACTTGGGCACAAGTCCTATCCCCTTTTTTCCTACTCAAGGACCTCCCAAGGGCGATTTCTGCCTCTCTTCTTTATCACTGGCATTGATATTTTACTGGATAACTTCTATCATCATATAAGCAGTATTTAACACCTCCCTTCTTTAGGACAAGTCTCACGTTTCCCAGTATCTTTCTCCAGCTAGTGCTTCAATCTGTACTATTCCTTATAATAAATTTCTTTATAATTATTTTCTAAACCAATTACAACCAGTTCCACTTCTCTCATTCTCTCTTGATGTTGAACGATTCAAGATTTTTGTCTTACCACACCACTAAATATTCTTATCAAGCCCAACATGATTTATCACAGTAGCCAATCCATTTGACAGAAATTAACAACAGCCTCATTGATCATCCCTTCCCAAACTCTCAACTGCCTTCCTGACATCAGCCTAGATGTCTGATGTGCATCTAACCAAGAGAACCTGCCAACCTTCCAACTTCCAACACCTTATTAAAAGTGTGCTTAATTCTTCCCACTGTATGTAAAAACAAACAAAAACCAAAACTTTAAAGTCATTGACTCTTTCCCTCAATCACTTGTATTCATTTTTGCAAAAATAAATTTACTTTGGTCTTCCTGGATGTGTTGTGAGGTACCCAAGGGAGTGTCACAGAACATTTCTTCATCATGGGACTTATGATACTGTAAACTCTACATATAAATGTCCAGGTTTTACAAGAGGATTGGCCATCTACGTTAACCATATCTAAATATGTTATCTTTTAAAAAAATTTACAGATATATTTATTCTTTAATGTCTATATATATATATATATATATATATATATATATATCCTGATATCATAAAAGCTTGATGTATATGTGTCACAGCGGTTACAAAAACAGGATTTTTAAAAATATATCCGCATGTCATGAACTTACAGGAAAGTGCATAAATTATAAGATGCAACCAAATATATCATCAAAGGTAAAAATACCCATATAACCATCATCCTGGTCAAGAAACAGAAAAATTACCTGCACCCTAAAAGCTTTCTCATGCCTCTCCCCAAAATATTAACCTCTCTTTTCTCACCTCTTTTTACTTGTAGCATTAAAGTTCAGTTTGTTTTATTTTCAGATTTTCTATAACAGAATCATGCAGTGAATATTTTACATCATCACTTTCAGCTACTGAAACAATAATGCAGCGTAACAAATTGCTCCAAGCCCATGGCTTAAAACAACAATCGTTCAATCTCACATACTCATGTATGGATTGACTGAGGGTTAGCTGATACAGTACGGGTTTGATTATGTGCCTTTTCTTCAAAATATGTAGCTGGCTGATCTTGGCTCCTCACTGCATGCTAGGCTCACACATGCCAATGTGAGTTCACTCCTGTCTAAGCTGAAGGAACAGCAACTATTATATGTAAGACTCACATTACTTGCCAAATGGCAGAGTTTCAAGAGGGAAAGCCCTACTACATAAGCACATTTCAAGCTTTTCCTTGTGTCATGTTACTAATAGTCCTTTGATCAAATCACATCACAGAGCCAAGTCCAAACCTTGAGTGGTGGTGAAGTACAGTTTATCTCTAGAGGAATTGCAATGTTACAACAGGCATGGATACAGGGATGGGTAAAGAATTAAAGTAGATAATATATAAAATTTGTCATTTTCATCACAATTACTCATGCCTCTGCACCATTAAAATATACTCTCCCTACCATGGCCAACAAAAATCTAACTCAATCATGTCTTCAAGCTTCAAGTTCTTTATTTCATGAGATGTATGATACAGACACCTATGAACTAAAAGAAAGTTATCTGTCTCCAAACACAAACATCCAGAAACAATGATGGAAAGGGACAGAACTGCTGCAACAAACTTTCCCATTCAAAACACAGAAGAATGGAAGCCACATAGTAATCGTTGCTACAAAACAATTTTGAAAACTTGAAAATTTGCCAAGTACCCTAAACTCAACTCGTTATGCTCTCTAGGAATGGCAGCACAATTAAGTCTTCTCCAATGGCTAGATTCTGTAATTAAGGCTGTCCTTTCTTTTCTGTTGTTTTCCTTGGTCTTTCCTAAAAGGGACACTAGATAATGTGGCGGTGTTTTTTTTTTTTGTTTGTTTGTTTGTTTGGATGTAGAGCTTTCATAGCCTGCTTCTTTTCTGTATGAAGTTGTCGGCCCAGAAGTTGTTTTATATCCAGAATAGTCTTGGTCTTCTTTATTATAGACAGAGAATGTTGTTTGTTTTATTTTGTTTCTCAATATAGTTCTAAACTTCATGGGTTTTCCGTAGATTTAATCCCAGCTAATACCATGTTCCAATAATCACAGCCAGGTTCTTTTACAGAAATACTTGCCCCTCTAGACTCAAATACAGTTCCCCTGGGTGCATTAGGTAACTGAACAACTAATTATATTGTCTGTTGCTTCTCCTGTTATTTTTAATCACACCAATTTGATTCCTTGTGCACTCAAAGATTTTGGATTAAATGGCATCAGAAACATCTGGGGATGAATTCAAATCCAGTCTAATTGTTTTTTTTCCTTTCAGAGGGGGCATTAGCAATACCAGATCCATTTATTCACTTCCCATTAAGAAAATCTGAAGCCAAGTCTCAGGGCCTGTGGTAGCCAATTTATTTCCAGCTATAATTTACTTTTAGAATATACTTCTCTTTGGTCCAACCAAATATGGTAACCAGGGCTCCTCCCTTATTCTTTAGACCCTGATGTCCAAGTATGACTTCCTACCTGCCCTATTAGTCAGTCAAGAGTTCTGCTCAACTGCTCAGCCTCTTAATTACTTCTTGTTCAATCAGAACAGTTTAAATCAGAAACCTGTAGAGTAAAAGGGGCCCCCAAATCCAGGCTTACAATTTCCTTTGCAAGACTTGTTCCAATAAATCTTTATCTTTTTAGCTCTCCAATGCTTTCAAACAGATTTTTTTTTTCCTATCTAATCCAAGTTTTCCAGTCCTTTTCTGTGGGAGATTTTGCCCATTTTTGGAAGGAAGTCATCTGTGTTCATCTTAATAGTTGTATGACAATAGTTAGTTAACTTTTAGAAGACTGAGCTTGCTGATATTTAAAATATGAATACACATACTCCATGGTCTTTATCAGAATCCTAACAGGTAATGCTTTAAATACTGAACCACAGATTTATGCCTGCATAGTATAAAGGCCAAATAAAAGCTAGTAATCATTATTGGTACTAATTTTAATTTGCCAAATTTTTTTCCAAACTCTACATTATATATCTTTTCAAACTTTCAATTTATCTTTTAAAGTGTATGATATACATGGGAAAATGCATTCCCCAATTTCTCATAATATCATATTAATATCATATCATCTTATTTGATGTAGGGATATAAGAAAGCAGTAAAAGATACATACAAATTTGTTGGTTTGAACAACAGGACGGATTGAGTGCCACTGAGACTGGGGAATCTGCAGTTAAAAGAAATGTGCTGCCAAACTCCAAGGTGTTTCCCAGTGAGCCCTGACTTGGTATTCGTGTGATCTGTAAACTCCTCCCATGTCAGGAAGGGCCGACTTGTGTAACTAACAGGATATTGTGAAAATTACAGTGTGTTACTCCCAAGGCTAATTTATAAAAGCCATTAGGGACACCTGCCTTCTCTTTGGAGACTCTCACACCATCAGAAGCTAAATGTCATGTCATGAAGCTCTAAGGAGAAGTATATACTGGGAGGAACCGAGGCCACACAACAAGAGATAAATGGCAAGGCAAGTCAGCGAGCCTTCTTGGAAATGAATCTTCCAGCTCTAGTCTAGTCTAGGCTCTAAGCCAGTCTAGTCCAGCCTTCAGATGAAGGTGGCCCAAGGTGAGATCTTGACTGCAAACTCATGAGAAAACCTGTTCTAGAGTCATTCCTGTATGAGACAATATTTACTGCTTTAAGCTGCTAAGTTTTGGGGTAATTTCTTTTGTATGAATAAATAACTAAAACACCAAGTTTTAGGGAAAAAATGAGTTTGGCTTTGCACAAAGCAGTGGTTGGTTGTGGTCCAACTCTGTTTGGCCCAATTTAGTGCAGCTGTAGTGAACAGTTTCATTGATTGCCAGTGTCCCATCCAAGAACACACCACAGCCTCTCTGCTTTTCTTCCTCAGTTCTTTTCCTGATGCCTAAGAAGTCTACTGAACCAGATGCAGGTGCAACTCTGAATGCAAGGGAGGCAAAAACCAAGATTAGCTCCACACTATGTTTCCAAAGGTATAGCAATTAAAAATACTATGTTTGAAGTGTTTTACATATATACACACACATATATACATACATTTTATGTGTATATGTATATAGCACTTCAAATTTATATATATATATATATATATATATATGCATATGCATATATGCACACACACTATGTTGTAATGTTGATAGGCAGTTAGATAATGTCTGGAATTCAAGGAGATGTCTGGGCTAAAGACGTATTTTCTGACAACTATCAAATGTATCAAGCCATAAGTCTGGATGATCGCCCAAAGAAGTATGGATAGAAAAGACCAAAAGTATAAGAACTGAGTTATGGAGCACTCCAACAGTATAGATTATTCCAGTTTTGCTTCTAAATAAAGTTGAAACTGATACACTTGCCTATTCTGTACTGTCAAACATTTTTTCACTGTACTACTGTATAAATATGTATTGGTCAGCATTCTCCAGAGAAAAAGAACTCAAAGGATGTATATGTGAGTGTGTGTATAAACATAAACAAATTAAATATAGATGATTCCCTTCCAGTATTGGGCAAATTCAAAATCTCCCATAGAGAATGACTAGAAAACCTAGATTAAATAGAAACAAATCTGTTTGCAATCATTGGAGAGCTAATGATAAAATACTGGGCCATATAAGGTCTGGAGAAGGACACCCAGAATTGTGAACCTGCATTTTGTGACCCCTTTTACTCTGCAGATGTCTGATGGCGACTCTTCTTTCTTCCACTCTGAGAACTGAGAATCCCAGCTGCCACCACCAACAGCACGTTTACTCATTTGATTAATTCTATATTTCACTGAAATTGGCTTCACAATTAATTCTCCACTTACCACCACTACCATAAGAATATCTCCTAAAAAGATGTCAGGACTTCTTTCCATTTTGTTCCATAATCCCCACAGCCCACCAATCCTCAACGCAGGTATATAATCAAATAGCATGTATGTGCTTTCAAGTTACTCGCCTAAGTTCTTTCTTTTCTACTTATTTTCTTTGCTCATTTCTCCCTCACTTCTTTCCTTGTTTTCTGCCAGTGTGATTACGGTATTCGTTTGAAATACATTTAGGTTCATCTGTCTCAGTATGCTTTCAGCTAAGTTTTTTCCCTCTTTCCTGAATCTTACTGATTTAATTTACTTTATGGGTAGGATATTAACATGCCTTTAAAAGTGCAAGTTATATAAAAAGGTGTACTTTGAGAAATATCTGATCACTCCCTGTTGTGTCCCTTTACCATATACCTACCCCACTCCCTGTATGTAGAAACTTCGTGGCTTTATGATTTGCCCCTCTGGTCTGTCTTCTTGTAATGATAACCAGATATGTCCATTTTCTGTTTTTCACTTCTTTCTTACAGAAAACATACCATGTCTGTTCTTTTCCACTTTGGGCTTTTATTTTATTTTTTTCATTAAAGAGTATCACCTGAAAGTCATTCCAAGTCAGTTTCACATAGCTTTTTCTCACATTTTTTGTAAAACTGCATTAAAATGCACTTCAATCATTAAAATATACTTCTTTTATGTCCTTTTCATTGGCTGTCCAATAGTCACTTCAAACTTTCAAACTTAATGCCTGCACTTGATAGGAACTTTTTGTTCCACAAAATAATTCCCAAGGACAAATTTTAATTTTTACAGTAAATCTTTTGACTTTCAGATAATTACTCTTTTTCTCCACTTTTTGACTTTCAGGTAATTACTCCTTTTTTCTTAACTTTTTTCTTTACTTTTCTATATTTAACTGTCACCAATTTTATTATTTGAAATATTTTTATTCTTAGAATACTTTATTCAACTTACTGCTACTGTCCCAGTCCTCAACATTTCCATATTATTTTCCTTGATAGCTCATTGTTTTGGGGATTTCCTCTCCATTTTAACATAATTCACATTTGCTTGTCAATCTAAGATTTTTAGAAGATGCTTTCTTCAATTCCTTGTGTTCACAACCTACAGTAGTTCTCCACCATTTAAATATGTTAAAATACTGCTCCCTGGATGCTAACAGTCTTTCTATTTGGGCTTTTCCCTAATGATACCAATTACTACCTATAGTTTTTTATATCTTGGTCACATTATATGTTTGCTTTGGCCTCTCTAATTTTGATTAAACTATTCCTATAAACTGGAACGCTCTCCTAAGATCTAAATGGGTTACAGTTCATGATTCTTCATGACTGCTCTTGACCACATTCCTTTGAAGTTCAATTATACTCCTCATAATCCCTAAAGTAATGTAACTGCATAAAAATATTATGTTCATCTTTATAACTTTATGAGATGGATATGTGAACTTTATGAGATGGATATTATTGTTTTCCATATACTTCACAGAAAAGCAGTTAGCATTTATTAACTATCTCTTGAATATTTTCAAATATCTTTCAAAAATACTTTGAGGTAAATTTAAAATTTTATAATGAAATATACATTTTCTTTGTATTATTTTTTATTAATATGATTTCTATTAACATCATTTTGGCTATTTCTAAGCAAATTTGGTATTTAACCGTCTAAAATTTAAGATTTTAAAAATTGCACTGAATTACTAATTAGTGTTATTGATATGAAAATGATTATTTTGCAAGACCGATGGGTTTCTTCATCATTTTTTAGTAAAGGCTATGTTATAGATTATGACTGAGAAAAAAGTGAAGAGCAGCACAGCTGTAACTGGACTATTCTATTCCTTAAAATAGCTGATAGCCCTGCTATGCGTATTATATTTTTAACTACTTACCTATTTTGGCTTGGAGTTTTCATTATGTTCAGGAAACACCCTTCTCTGGGTCTCTTTGAAAGTGTTTATGTTAACTACTGAACTAACAGGGACTCAAGTCATCATTTTGTTTTTGCTGCTCTATAGCTCTCTCTGTACTCCTCCTCAGTAAACACTAATGATTTTCCTGTTTGAATTAAGTTCTAGCTTCACTAAAGGTTATCATTTTGTAATAATGTCATTGTAGAAAAATCAGTTTCAAAGTCAGTTTCAAGTTTTAAGTGAGAGACAAAAACTTTAAATGCCATTTATTCTACTGTACAGTGCAATTTTAATATCATGGTTTATTTTTCCCACTGGAATCATTAACAATAGACTTGGGATTCCTGACAAGTGTATGTAGCCTTTGCTGCATCCTAAGGATCCAAGGATGTATAAAATAAATGACAAATGATTGATCAAGATGAGAAATAATATTGGAGTTTAGTGTGGTCTGAGGTCTCCAGTAAAGAATTGTAGAGGACAGGATGAACTTAAGCTGGATTTCGAAGGAAGGGTAGTATTTTAGTAACTAGAGAGGGATGCAGTTGACATTTCCAGTGAGCTAAATGACAGTGTAGGTCACTTTGGGAAGACCACAGGAGAAAAGTTTAGAGAGTCTCCATAACAGGTTTTTTTATTCATGAATGCCAAGAGCAGGAGCTTGGACCCCCAGTGAAAGCTTTCAAATCTGATCTTCCAGATGCTTAGCAGTAATTTCAAATAATTAATACGTCTATGTGATTTATGATGAATTTTTGCGGCAATAAACCAGTTAAGAATCAGTTGAAACAGGTGTGAAATGCCTGAAATAGGGTATGTGCTAAATTCTCATTACAACTGCACATTCTGACTCCATCTTTAGCTTTTGCATTTACAGTAAAAGCACAATCTTGCTGCATTTGTAAAAGAGTATTAATCAAATCTCCTTTTCCTTTCAGTGCAGTTATTTGTATCAGATGAACACTAAGACCTTAGTTCTACTACTTTAAAAAGGTCGTGACCACCTGGTAAAATCCATTACAGAAAATTCCACTTGTACTGGATACCATGTTGCCTCTTTGAGACAGGTAAAGTGCAGTAAATCTAAAATCCTCACTACAGTAATTACAACTTCAGAGAAATTCTCAGATTGGATAAAGTGACAAAGTAACTTATTATTTCTGGACTGTGAGCAGAGGACAAAAAGTTAATTGACTAAAATGATAGAGTTTACCTTTGGAATCAAAGCACATTAACCTGTAAAGTCAGTCTATCTCATTGAAAATAAATGATTTTACCTCGATATTTGCACTATAGAAATCTCTTGCGGGAAAGAAGCATCATTAAACTATAAATTGTGAGGCTTAACAAAATTCATTAATAATGGTTAAAGAATTTCACTTCCATGGCAGCCGCCCCGATATTGCAGGCACACAAGCATGTGTTGCTAGCTCATAGCTGCGGAGACAGCAGGAGAAGCATACACTCATACATGTTTTAAAATAATCTTCTGTAATCAGGAGAGCACAGAAATATAAGGCAACATATGATAAGCAATAAGGGGAATGTATTGAGAAACTTAGTTAATAATTGTTACGAGAGTTACCATCAGACTCTTGCTCAAAACCCACCAACCCCTCCCCTGGACAAGAGCTAGCATGTATTTTTAAGTCACAGGACCTGGACACGAAGAAAGGATGCTATCGGAAAAACAAAAGCTGATTAGAACCAGCTGAAGCCAAGCTGGTGATGAATCTGACCTCTCACAGACCCTGAGTCTCACTGACTCTACTGCATTAGGTACCAGATGACACACCTACCTTCAGCCAAGAATGGAAGTCACAGACCAAAAAAGAATAGAAAGGGGAAGGCAACCCATTTCCGGCCAAGACATTCCTCTTTCCCAGAAAACTAATACATATGCCTTCTCATTATTAGTCTCACTCCACTCCTCGCTGTCCTTCCTTTTTTTTAATCCCTTTTTAATTTTTTTATTTTATTTTATTGAAGTATAGTTGATTTACAATGCTGTTGCTAGTTTCCAGTATACAGCATACTGATTCAGTTATACGTATATACATATATTCTTTCTCATATTCTTTTTCATTATAGGTCATTACAAGTTGTGCTATACAAATATCATATGATATCACTTACATGTGGAATCTAAAAAGATGACACAAATGTCCTTACTTCTTAAAAGCAAATCCCTCTCTCCGTTAAGGCGAGAAGTTAATTTGTGAACTAAGTTCCACTTCTCCACTCTGTGGCCACTGAATAAAGCTTGAAAGCTTGTGCTGCTTCAACCTCAGCCTGGGTTTCGTTTTTGGCTGTGCGAACCCAACAGAAAACCAACCTTCCCTGCCAAGGCGGGGGCTCGGCAGAACTAGGGCCAAAGTGGGGGTCCATACGACCTAATTCGGTAACAATGTTTGCAACGTATGAAGGACGATGGAAATATATAGGAGGTGTTTCAGACTACATATTTTAGCATATTTTTTTTCAATAAGGAATGGTTTACTGAATAAAAGTGTATTTCAATCTACCTAATGTATATTGGCAGGTGAAAGGATCTCTCATTATAAACTCCATGTAGCTTTAACTTAAAAAAAAATTACCTACACTACTGAGCTTTTCCTAATCAATATATAATAACTACATTCCAAGACTACCGTTCACATAAGGTTTGATGTAAAAATTGCTTTTAAGTTATCTGAACGTTATGGGTAACTCAAGGAAGTATATGGTTAAAAAAAACTGTTTACCAAATGCATTGGGTCAGTCCATTATTTCTGTCATTCCTAGCCCATAGTAAGCACCCAGTACTTTGTGAAGTGCTAAATGTATGTTAAGTTGTTATTATTTTTTTTTCATCTAGCTCCACAGAGCTATGGAACAAGTTAAATAAATGTACACAACAGAATTGCAAACTTCTCTGGTTTAAGAGACAAGAAAAATTGGCTGTCTATAAATATAGAATATTTACTGTAGAAACAAATAAATACTTTGTATTGAAAGTGAAGCTGGAACTTTTGAGCAACTGTGGAGCAAGGTTTGAGTAATTCTTGGATAGGAGAGAAAAACACTGTACACCAATCACCAATGGTGTAAATTTTTAAGAACAGCTTCCCATCTCCATCGAACTGAATCAGAGTGTGAAAACAAGTTCATTCTCGATTTTACTGGTGAGGCAATTGAGACCACCAGAGTATTTGGACTTCCAGTCTTTAGTGCTGCAAATAAGAGGCTTGGAAGTCACCACTCTGTCCTAAAACAAGTAAAAACCATAACAAACTGACAAGTCAACAGCTCCTCTTAGACCCTTAAGAGATGTGAATTCACAGGGCAAACTGTTTGCTGCCCTCAAAATGGAATGAATACAGAAAATCACGACTTACCGGGGCGGGGCAGAGACTCAGGAGCTGCACTCTTGGCAGGTACCACTGCTGAGAACCCTGAACTGCAACTGAAGTCAAACTCCTGGGGAGCCCAGTTACAGGGGGTGCCCTCCACATTTTTGTGAGTTTTACCTCTAGGAGTTCAAATGGGTCCTCACAGTGAATATCAGAGGAAAATCTCCTCTGCTTCTGGCAGGCAGAGGAGGACAGGAACCATTTTGAAATGCGCAGTAGTGCTCTGTTCTGCGTTAACAAGGGCTGCCTCAGGAGAAACTAGTTAACCAGAGCATAATCTGATGGGGTTTTATCAGAGCCAGCTGGCCTGGGGAGAGGGCAACACCCAATTTCAGTGGGACCTAGCCTTCCCTGAGAAGCAAGAGAAACCCAACTCCAGCCTCCTCTGATCATCCAATCCCACCTTAACTGGGGTGGGGGGGGTATGGAACAGAGAAGCACAGGTGACGTTCACAGACCAGAGGGCAGGCTCACTAGGAGACTGACACCTACTCACAGGACTATAAAACGCTTCTCTCCCCCACACCTCCCCACCACATTACTAAAGGTCTATTTTCAGCAGTCCCTTTTATAAGTACATCATGTCTGGCTATAAAGAAAAAATGACAAGACATATTAAAAGGCAAAAACAAACAAACAAACAAAAAACAGAGAAGAGCAAGCATCAGAACTAGAGTCAGATATGGATGGCAGCAATATTGAAATGATCAGTCCAGGAATTAAGAACAACTATGATTCACATGCTGTAATGGATAAACCAGACTGCCAATAAGGGCAGACAAATCATGTAAGCAGAGAGATGGAAATTCTTATAAAGAATCAAAAAGAAAGGTTAGAGGAGGAGGAGGTGAAGAATACTGTTGCAGAAGCAAAGAATGTCTTTGATGGGCTTCTTAGCAGACTAGACACAGCTGAGGAAAGAATCTCTGCGCTTGAGAATATTTCAAAAGAAACCTCCCAAACTAAAAGCAATCAGAAAAAAAAAAAAAGACCGAACCCCCCCCTCCAAAAAAAAAAACCAGAGTAGAATATCTAAGAACTGTGGGACAACTATAGAAGGTGTAACATATGGAAATACCAAAAGGAGACTATTTGAGCTTAGTCAATGGTAAAACCACTAGAATTTAGGCCTCTTAACTCCAGCTCTGTTTTTATTATACCTCATTCACCTGCTTCCCGATTAACTAGCTGACTCAAATTGCTGCCTACTCATAAACTCCTCTTGGAATATCTCTTTGCAAATACCTTTGTCCTTCAATTTGCTAGTATACACCTATCCACAACCAAAAGAACATTGCACTGATAAAACTCTGCAGAGTACCAACTAAATATAATAAATGAGGGTTAATAGGTTAGCAAACAAAGTATTTTATTTTCTGATTCAGGAAAGTGGAAATCAGTCTACATGTTCAATTAGTTGCATGTAAAGACAAGGCAATCAAAATGAACAAAAAGAATATTTTGCTTAACATACTCAGGATTTCCTTGCTAACATTCCAATGGAAATTGAAATAGTGGCTCATATCCTGTTCAGAGAGATTAAAAAAATCAAATGTCTGTTACTTGTACTTCCTGAAAAGTAATACTTACACTACTGCAAAGTAGTTCAGTCATTCCCAGAAGTGAATTTTGATTGTCAGCATTATAATGGCAATGAAAATAAAACTTTCCAAACTTAAGTTATAGAATACCTACTGGTTCCTACTGAATCCAGAAAGATGGATAAAATATTCACATCTCTTTTTGCTTTGGAATGGATTAATGTATTCAAAAAAATTTTACCTGAACTTTGGGAAACATTATTTGTTAGGGAAACATATTATGTGGTTAGAGAAAAGGGATAGTAGTGATTAATGTTTCTTCTTATTTCCAAATTATTGCTTATTCTTGTATTCCTGAAGGTAGTTTTATTTTCCATAGGATTACACTGCCTGGCAAAAAGCATAGTTTTCTGAGAGGGCCATGTATTTTGGAAGTCACCTTCTACTACATGTAGTTTCTTAATGTATTCCTTTTTGCCTGCCTAACTATTTATAAAACTATCTGTCCACATCACTGTTTTCTTAAGCCTCCTCTAAGCAGAGCTGTCTTAGGAGAGAACAAAATGTTTTCCTAATTAGAAGACTTCATGGATCTTGGGTAAATGGCAGTCTTGGAGTCAACAGGTATCTTGACTTCTCTCCACAAGTTTCCTATCCAATGCATGTGCTTTTAGCTCATGAGGAAATTTTTGAACTCCGATGGAAAGGACACATAATGAATCCATTCTTGTCACTACCCCACAGTAATTATTATACTCTTTCCTGAGAGTCCTGCACTAGACCTCTTACATGGACTGTGAGCGCTCTATGACAGTCCTGATGGATAGGCAGACAAGATTAAATCCACTTGTAGATAAGGAGATTCAGACTTGAAGATATTTACTAACTTGATCACAGGCCCTGAGAATTTTACCAACATCCTTGGGACAGATTAAGGAAAATCACTTTTAATAGGATCAGAATTAGCTCCTCATGAAAATCTATATAATGAAAAGCTATATAGTGATTTTTTTTCCCCACAGCACTTGATTTACTCTTTTAGGTTAAGGCATTGGAAGCTTTTAAAAAGCAAATGGATAGGCAGGGAGAAACCACTAATCCCTGTATTTAAATACGTATTTTTAGATCTCCCAAGAGAAAATCAGAGTCAGAGAAATGGGAGATAGGTGGATCTTTTTCGGAACAAATAGGAGAATCCTGACAGCTCTGCAGCAGCGTATTTCAGTCTGAGACGCCCTGGTGATGTCCCAGAGGGACCTGGGGGCAGGGGAGCAGATCAACAAACAGGTGGAACTATGGGCTAGCTACTCCTCATTTACTTTATTGGGAAATTCTTATTAAATACTTTGAGGAAAGATTAGTCAGGTTAAAAAAAATTTGAAAAGCATACATTTAGGGAATGAGATGTGGACAGTATGTGAATCATCAGGTAGTGAATGAACACAGGCAAGAACCACAATGTGGAAGGGGAATCACTTGCTTGAATCACAGATTTCCTGGACTTAGGCTGATAGGAAACCCCATGCCCCTATCAGAGGGGGGAAGCAGCACCAAACAGAGTGCAGGGTGACAGCTCTACCATGCTGCTCTCACTCCTTCTGCAGTGTTTTCCTCACTGCCTGTATCCATAGTTTGAACTTTCCATCCACCAATTTGCTGGTTAGAACAGTGGAAAAATCTTTAAAGCTATCATCAAAACAAAACTGGGTTACAATCCCCAATGCAGGGCCACAAAGCTCTGTTGCATTTTGTATATAATGTACAGAGAACCAGGATAAAGGGGATAAACAAGAGGTAAAATCCAGCTGGCACCCAGCTCATCAAGCCTTACTCCTTGGCTCAGGAGTGAGTCTGCATGGAGGACGAGGTGCCCTTTTCTCATTTACACAAGGGCATAACGTATGGGCTAGGGACAGCCCTGCCCTGTGCAACAGTTCCCTGCACACGTAGCAATGTAATTTCCTGTAAACTGACGATAGCATCCCTTGCCATGTAATGGCATAAGCATAATGATTTGTTATTATATCTCTGACATCTCAGTCCTGTCCCTGACACATAATATACACTCCCTAATTAATTTTGGATTGTTACTGAATGATTCCTCCATTTTGTAAATTTAACTTACATAATTCTCAACATAGAACTTTAAAAAATGTGTGTATGCTTATAGCCTTTAGGACTTTTTTATGTTAAACACAACAAGATATTTGATGTACTATATTAATCATATAAAGTGCATTTAATTTACTTGAATCCCAGCATCAAATTCGATTGTTTTCTATTCTGTATTGCTTGTTTGGATTCCTTCAACACCATGATGCTCTCCACTGGCATAGGCAGTAAAATATAAAAGACATAGGAATGTGATTCAGTCTAATCACATGTTTGACTAAGAGGCCTTGGACTGGAGAGGGAAGAGGAAGTTTCTACTATGTGGTAGATTCCAAGTCCACTTGAAATCAGTTTACTTCATTTTAAACTTACAACAACTCTTTGATTTAAATATTCTAAAAATGAGGTAACTGAGTATGAGGGAACTTAAACAACTTAGTAAAAGTCACTTGTAAGCACCAGAATTGGAAAGTCCAGTGTTCATATGAGAGACTGACTTACCCAGTCAATGTTTTACTTACACTGGTGATGCCTTCACAATGGTGAAGTATATTGTTCACCTGGGAATTTCAGCTAATTATCTCAAGACTTCTATGCACAATGAAAAATAATCAATTTAAGTAGTGGTATTTTTCCTCAATAAGGTGTTTTTTTTTAATTTAATTTTTTTAATTTAAATGTATTGACATCATTTTGCACAATTCACAGCCAACCTCTAATTTCCCACTGAATCCAGGTACATGAGGTAAAATACCACGACACATTTGAACGTAGACAAAGAACATTCTCTGTCCCCAACCATGTACATGCTTCTTTGAATCAAAACAATGATCTTTTCCTAGCTTTGTTCATGGAGAATCCCTGAGTTTTCATTGTTTAAAAATGCCTACCTCCTTCAGACTCTTTTCATCTACTGCTATTTCTCTTAGCTAAGTTTTTTTTCCTTTTTTTAATTCTACTTTGTGATTCTCAGCAATCTCACATAATATACACTTAAAAAATCTATTAATATTAAATCATGCTTAGAATACATATATTAGAAAATCAAAGATGTTTAAGCATGCCAAATGATAAAATAAAGCAATCAGTTACATATATATATTTTATGTATGTTCTGTAACACTCACAAAGAAAGAACAGAGAATTTCTCTCCAGAAATATGTATTGGAGGTTATATATGTGTGTGTATTTTTTCTTCTTTGTTTCAATAAAGTCAGAGTTAAAATGCAACTTTGCTTAGAAGTGAGAACTTACCTTCAAAAACAGTAAGCAGAATGTTGGTATCTGGGCAATATTCAAATATCAAATTGGATCCTAAGCAGTTAACTATGAATAAATCCTGATTTCAAGCAGAACTGGTAAAATAAGCTTAATAATTCAATTAAGTATCAAACTACTCCAATCATTTGTGTCATGTTTTTCAAACTTAACAATTAAATTAGTTCTGTAATTGCATACTGCTATAGGAAGTAATCTTAGACATTCATTCAATGGTTTTTAGCATGTTTGTGGGAAAAGGGTACTACATTCGGCTATTATTTTATAAAAGATGACTATTTATAAATGTAGACACAGGCGTAGATATAGATATAGTCATAGATACAGATATAGATATTGATGTATAGACACAGATATCATGCACTGTAAAAATGCTGCAATGAACACAGGGGAGCATATATCATTTCAAATTAGTGTTGTTGTTATCTTAGTGTAAATACCCAGAAGAGGAATTGCTGAATCATATGGTAGTTCTATTTTTAACTTTTTGAGGAACCTCCATACTATTTTCCATAGTGGCTGCAACAATTTACATTCCCACCAACAGTGCATGGTGGTTCCCTTTTGTCCACATCCTTGCCAACACTTGTTATTGGCTGTCTTTTTGATGAAGGCCATTCTGGCAGGTGTCAGGTGGTGTCTTACTGCGCTTTTGATTTGCATTTCCATGATGCTTATGATATTGAGAATCTCTTCATGTGTCTTTTGTCCATCTGTATGTCTTCTTTGAAAAATGTCTACTCAGATCCTCTGCACATTTTTTTAATTGAGTTATTTCTTTTGATATTGAGTTGTGTTAGTTCTTTATGTTTTGAATATTAACCCCTTAGGGGAGATGTCATTTGAAAATATCTTCTCCCATTTAGTAAGTTGCCTTGTCATTTTGTTGATGGTTTCCTTCACTATGCAAAAGATTTTCAATCCCATTTGTTAATTTTTGCTTTTGTTTCCCCTTGCCTGAGGAGACATACCCCCCCAAAATATTACTAAGACAGATGTCACAGAGTCTTCTGCCTGTATTTTCTCTAGGAGTTTTACAGTTTTGGGAGTTATGTTTAACTCTTTAATCTATTTTGAGTTTATTTTTGTATATGGTGTAAGAAAGCAGTCCTTTTTTTTTTTTTTTTGCATGTCCTTATCCAGTTTTCCCAACACCATTTATAGAAGAGGTTATCTTTTCCACATTGTATAGTCTTGCCTCCTTTGTTGTAGATTAGTTACCCATATAAGTATGGGTTTATTTCTGGGTTATCTGTTCTGTTCCATTGATCTATGTATTTGTTCTTGTACTAGTACCATGCTGTTTTGATTACTAAAGTATGTAGAATAGTTTGAAACAAGAGAGTAGGATAGCTCAAGTTTTTTTTTCTCAAGATTGCTTTGGCTATTTGGGATCTTCTGTGTTTCCACATAAATTTTAGAATTATCTGTTCTGTGAAAACAGTTGCTGTTGTGCCACTGGTATTTTTCAGGGATTGTACTGAATCTCTAGATTGCTTTCAGTAGTATGACATTTTAACAATATGAATTCTCCCAATTTGTGACCACGCTGTATCTTTCCATCTGTTTGTGTAATCTTCAGTTTCTTTCATCAGTGTCATAGTTTTCAGAGTACAGGTGTTTCACCTCCTTGGTTAAATTTATCCCTAGGTATTTTTTTGATGTATTTTTAAATGGGATTGTATTCTTCATTTCTTATTCTGAAAAACTGTTATTGGTGTATAGAAATGCAACAGATTTCTATATGTTAATTTTGTATCCTGCAACTTTACTAAATTCATTTATTAGTAATGATAGTTTTTTTTGGTGGTATCTTTGGGGTTTTCTTTATATGGTATCATATCTGCAAATAGTGACTTCTTCCTTTCCCATGTGGGTACCTCTTATTTATTTTTCTTGTCTGATTGCTGTGACTAAAACTTCCAATACTATGTTGAATAAAAGTGGCAAGAATGGGCATCTTTGTCTCATTCCCCATCTCAGACGGAAAACTTTCAGCATTTCACCATTGAGTATGATGTTTGTCATATACGGCCTTTACAATGTTACGGTATATTCCTTCTACAGCCAGTTTGTTGAATTCTTATCATTAATGAATGTAGAATTTTGCCAAAAGCTTTTTCTGCATCTATTGAGATCATGTAATTTTTATCCTTTGTTTCATTAATGTGGAGTATCCAATTAATTGATTTGTGAATAGTAAACCATTCTTGCATTCCTGGAATAAATCCCATTTCCTCACAGTATATGACCCTTTTTATATTTTGTTGAGCTTTGTTTGCTAATATTTCATTGAGAATTTTTGCATCTATGTTCATTAGTTATATTGGCCTTAGATTTTCTTTTTTCCTTGTTTTTTTTTTTTTTTTTTGTGGTGTCTTTGTTTGGCTTTGGTATCAGGCTAATGCTTGTCTCACAGAATGAGTCTGGAAGTGTTCCTTTGTCTTCAATTTTCTGGAATACTTTGAGAAGGATAGATACTATCTCTACCTTGAATGTTTTGTAGAATTTACCTGTGAAGCTACCTGGCCCTTGACTTTTGTTTGTTTTTGTTACTAGTAATCATTTCATTCATATTTTCTATTTTTTCCTGATTCAGTTTTGGAAGATTGCATGTTTCTAGAAAGTGGTCTATTTCTTTCAGGTTGTCTAATTTACTGGTGTATAATTATTCATAGTAACCTTTTATGATCCTCTGGCATTTCTATGGTGTTGTAGCTTCTCTTTCATTTCTGAATTTATTTATTTGGGTCCTCTCATTATTTTCTTGATGAGTCAGGCTAAAGGCCTATCAATCTTGTTTATCGTTTCAAAGAAAACCAAACGGCTCTGGGTTTCATTGATCTTCTCTGTTGTTTGGGGTTTTTTCAGTCTTTATTTCCCCTCTGATCTTTGTTATTTCCTTCTTTCTGCTGACATGTTCCTTTGTCTCTTCATTTGCTGAATTCTCTGTGTCCTTTTTATGTATTAGGTAAATTGGCCATGTCTCTTGGTTTTAAAGGAGTAGTTTTATGTAGGAGGTGTCCTATGGGGCCCAGTGGCACAGTCCACCCTGTTCGCCCAGAACCAGGTGCTCTGGAAGTGTCCCTTGTGTGGGCTGTGTCCTTCTGTTGTAGCTGGGCTGCAATTGCTGCAAGTACACTAGTGTGTGGCGCTGGCTGTAAGGCACAGCTGCAGCTATTGTGGGCCGTCTGTTGTACAGGACCAGCCCCCAGAGTGGGAGCCACTTCAGAGGGGTTCTGGTGCTGGCGGAGGCTGCCTGCTGATTGTGGCCATGTTGGGAGCTGGCTGGAGGAGTGCTGGCTGGATGGGTCTGCAGGTGAACACGAGGGCAGGGCAAGCAGTGCCAGTAAGGTGGGAAGACTCAGAAATGATACCCTCCAGCACTGGGCCAGCTATGTAGAAGGTGAGCAAATTTTTAAAAATGGCACCTACCAGGACCTAACAGGTCCTGTTCCTCTGGAACATGCCCTAAAATTACCTAATAAATCTTCATATATGACCCAGGTACTTTTCAAATGGCTGCCTCTGCACTAGGATTAGGAAAGAGTGAGGTTTTGTGAGTGCCCTTTCAAAGCAGAATCTTGGTTTCCTATAGCCCTCCAGTGCTCTGCAGGTTTTCAAAAGCCAAATGAATGGGGGCCTGTCTTCCCCAAACTGGGGCGCCTAAAGTAGAGTTCAGACCCCACAGTCCTCAGGGAGGACCTCCATGGCTGTAGTATCTCTCTCATCTGTGGGTCACCCTGTGGAGGGTGTAAGTTAAAGCCAGACTATGTCTCAGCCCCTTCCACTTGTCTCACTGGCTTTTTCTTTATTTCCTTAGTTGCAGAACATCTTTAGTGCTAGTCTTCAGGTCATTCCCAGAGAGAGTTGTTCTGTTTATAGTTGCAGTCCTGGTGTGTCATGGGAGGAGGCAAGCCCAGGATCTTCCTACTCTGCCATCTTGTTCCCCTCTCTTGACACTCAGTGTTTTTGTATGAACAAATCAGTGAGTTGGTCTAAGTTTCTCTCAGCTCCTACTCTGGATGACGATATTGTCATGGCAACTGGGTAATACTTTCATATAGAGCATGCCCTCTCATGAGACAAGGAGGAAATTCCACAGAAAGGTAATTATATAACATATACATGGGATTTCTAGAGACAAAGTTTTAAAACAAGCAAACAAAATTAAATAAAACTAAGCAGCATCAACAAAAAAATAGGACCCCACAAAAATTGATTTTAAAGATAAATACATTGTTCAGTTCAGTTGGGCCAGAGTTTTACATAGTTTTGTGATAAGCAACTGGGCTAGGGTTAGAAATAGTTGTTGAAATCTTGAATGCCAGAATCTTACTATGTTTATTGTTAATCTGGTATACAGAGGGGTCAGGAATTGATTTGATTGTGACTGGAACTGTTTTGGCAGATTTGTGAGAAGGATGACTTAAAAAGGAAGAGCCTAGCAAAAAGTGTAATTTAGAAGCTATGCCAGGAATTCAGAATGAAGTTAACGAAGATCTAAATTTATATGACAAATATGAGAAGAGAATGGAGAAGAGAAAATACATTAAGAAGAACAAATACACATGAATTCTGTGTGTGTGTGTGTGTGTGCCTGTGTGTGTGCGCGCACACACGCGAAGAATAAGGTTAAAGAAAAGGATACACTTTGAATTAAATGTGAATACCCAGATAAATGGTGGTGCCATTTCAAGAAGAAAATCATAAGGAGGAGCTTGTCTCTGGGGAGTCCAGACTGAAAAAAAAAACAAAACTTCATATAATTTAGGGGCTAGGAGAAAGATGAGAAATCAACTAGGATAATTATTTATTTCCCATATTAAGAAACTGAGGTTAAAAGGAATGGTCTGGCTGAATCCTATGATTATTAGAGAATGAAATTTTGAAACATGCTGAGCCTGAGGGGTCAGTAAAGCAGCAAGTGGAAATACCCCATAAGGCAGCAGAACAGAGCTGACAACAGCAATAAAAAATACAGTTTACTATTAGAGTAAAATGATCATCTCACTACAAACTTCAGAAGAAACCTACAGAAGATCAACCTGCTACTAAAGTGCCAGGAGTCGCAAGAGTGTTACATAATAACTTTAGGAAAGATAATTTTCTAACGACACCTGCAGATTACATACTGTAAGGAAAACTGGGAAAAGAAAACAATTTTAAACCTTAGAAATATCTCCTGCTGTTCTGTTACACTGAGATTAACTGCAAGTCACATAAGTCAAACAGTACAAAATGTTTTACAGAAAACATGGAAACTTTCACATGCCCTAAAATAAAAGGCTGTAAATGTGATATAATACACTCTACTGGAAGAATTTCTCAATATTTCTGTTAGTCTGTTATTCTGAAAAGTAATTTTCTCCTATCGCAGCTTCCCTAGGAAAATGACAAGATAAAATTGATTTCTTAAGCCATCATTTCAGAGAATATGTAATTATCTCCTTTTAAAATTGCAAAAAATACAAAGCAGTCATGCTGTGAGTAGCTTTCAAGTTTCAGGAAAGTTTCAATAAATTTGCATACTCCAGTTAATTATGAAATTGCTAAAAGGGGCAAATGGAATAAATTAATAAATGGTAAAATTTTTGTCCACTCTACTCAAATAATTTTAATCTTTACAGTCATATTTTTGAGAATGCTTCCTTGTGTCATTCCTTATAAATATATAAATAATGGTTTTAATACATATATCCATCAAATAAATGTTACTTAGTTTCCATTTGTAAAATACTTCATATAATTAATTCTCAAATGTATATTTAAAAATATTTCTTTGACCAAAACTTTGACATGCTGAGAATCTACAATATAACACTCAGTTTTAAGTTTTCTGCCAGTTTTTGATGGAAAGAAAAATTTGAGTATTTTATTTTAAAAACATTCAGAAAAATATACACAGTTAATGACACTACCTTCCATAAGCTTTCAGCATCTCAAGTAAACGGTCCTACATGGAGGTATCCAAACATACACCTGTTGAATAGAAACAACTTGCCCATTCAGACATCTCTGAGTATTGATGAATCATCTAAAAATAATAAAAGCAAAAATAAAGAAAATGGGAGAGAGAGAGAGAAGATGAAGAACAAGAAGAAAGAGGAGAAGTAAAAGGGAGGGAGGGCAAATAAAGGGAGGGAGGGGAAATGAAGGGAAGGAGGAAAGGAAGAAGTCACGGAACCTGGCTACTTTGCCTGTTGGTAGACAAAGTGAGGATAAAGGTCAATCAGTACTCAACCTATATTTTCTAATATACTAAGAGCTTCACCTCTGCCCATATTCTGTGCCTAGAATCAGAAACATGACTCAAACATTATGGACGCACAAGGAGGAAAACAAGTTTAGGGAATGAATATACGTATTGTCTCTGTCATAGAACCCTCCTGATTATCAGATTAATACCTTCTTTGTACCCTTTGGGGATTTCCTTTCTCTCCCATGTGACTAACTCATATCTACCTTCCTTGGGCCTTGATCATGTCTAGATATCAAGAAATTCTACTGTAATTATCTGGTAAATAGATAGTCTCAAAACATTTACATTTTATTAGTCAAGGAACAAGTTTCTCATTTAAATAATAACATATATGGAATGACAAACGATGGGATTCAGTGAACTCCTCCACATGCTATTAAAATGACACCCACCTACTTTGCCCTCTGACAAAATCAATTAATGTATCAAAAGCTATAGTATATAATTGTTTCAACGTACCACAGAAAGAATAAAATATGTACTGGCATAGATTCAAAATATAAAATAAATAACTAGTCATATTGCACAGTGTTCAACAGTTTTTATTTAGAAAAAGCATCAGGAATGAGTACTTCAGTATTTTTTTTAGTTCTTTGGAACTGTTTATAGTTTTTTAAGTTTTAGCTGTATGTTAATTTATTTACTTAAACCATGAACTCATTTTTCCTAAAATTACTTCCATTGTTGATTGCTGATAGCTCTTTTCTCTTCTCTATAACTTGTATTTAGCTAGATAAAATCATCAAACTGGCACAATCTTAGTACAAACATCAGATATCGAAGATTTTTATTAAAATAGATCGATTCTGAAGGCAATTTCCCTTAGAGAATATTTGAAATCAACATTCTCTTGGAAAATTTAAGGTAAATTATAATAATAAAATATTATGAACAGTGATACTGCTATGTATCATATACAAGCAAGACTACTTAGTTCTTATTGAGATAATTTACATATTTTAAAATTTCACATTGCAAATACACATAATACCTCAGAGAATAAGATATAATAGTTAAAGATTTGTACTTTCATAGACAAACAGTAGAAATTCCAAGTAGAATGATTAAAAGTAAAAAATGTCCTTTTGTGCTATGTCTGCTTATTTTACTTTAAGTTTAAAAATAATAATAATAGAAGTAGATTATGTCCCATTTCCCAGAACTAAGGAGAAACTTTATACACTTTTGGCATCTGAATTATAACTTTAACAAAAAAATACTCAACAATAATAAAACAAAACCTGCTCATTTGTCTAAAGAAAGTAAGGACACTTTCTAAAATCTTTGAATGAGATTTAAGTTTGGTTGAATATTGAGACTTCACTCTGTGAACACTTCTTTCATCATATGTCTAGGTTTTATATTTAATCAAATCAAACCTTTTGTTTTCTGTATAAAAATTGTCAATAGTATGTTTATGGGATAATTTACCTGCATCTAAAGTCAACACCTCATTAAAATTTAGGAAATTTTCTAACATTACAGTCATAAATACTATGTGCTATTGAAAATATGAGATGCTGGTTTGAAATTTTTGCTATTTGCTAATGCTGTATCTTCTACAGCCTTGCAAATTGTCATATAGTCATCTGCATAATTAATTTTATTTTCTTTAAAAAGTAGTTACTTAGCACTATGTGCCATATTATGCTAAGGGAAACAGTCAAACAAAAAAATAGTTGCAGGTAAATGTTTCAATAATAGCATTTTCATTTTCTATTTTTCATTCCTAGGATATACTTTGTGTTCTCTTAATAAATACAGATGACCCTTTGAAAAGAAGCTTTCATAGTCCATAGTTAAAATCATTTTTTTCATGTTATTTCCATTTATTTATCATTAATTCAAACATGTATTGAGTATTTGCAATGTACCAAATATTCTTCTATTCTTGTCAGATTAAAAAAAAAAAAAAAAAAAAAAAAAAAACAGATAAAAATGGCAAGGTCCCAGTCCTCAAGTTGCTCACTACTTAGAAAATGAAACATTATAATCTGTAAATAAAAAATGGCAATCATTATAACTGCATATTATATAACTATATAACTGCTGTCTAGTAAGTTAAATGAATATATATTATGTATATAATTATATATAATAGATGAAATAAAGATTAATTTGGGAAAGGTCAGAAAAGATTTTGGAAAAGGTAATATAACTCAGCAGGATGCTGCAGTTCAAATATGAGCTATGTAGTCTTAAAGGTAACAGAATACTTTAAAAGGAGAAAAGTATTTCAGTATCTCCAAATTATCTCATCAACTGGGATAGCAGAGATGACTCTGAATATACAGACTGAAGCAAAATCATGAAGCACCATTTACATCATGCTAACAATGTGAAAGCGGATGAAGGGTTCTGAGTAAACGACTGATGTAGCCAAGTTTCATTTCAGAAAGCGCTCTTAATATCTGAACAGAGAAGATGAACTGTAGGGAAGAGATAAAATTATCCTTCTGCTGTAATAATGCATTGAATTCTATTCATCCCAATCTACTTCTAAATTTCCTTTTTCTGATAATTACCACTTCCTTACATATTCTATAATTGATTTGTTACTTCTATTGATTCCAAGCCCTCAACTGTAATTTGTAAGGCGGCTGTTTTGTTCACTGATATTTTGCAGGTATCTACACAATGGACTACTATGGCCATTGCTTAACTTTTTCTCTGTAAATAAAATGTATGAATTGTGCTAGTTTAGAAGATAAGCTTTTGATTTCTTTATATTTATTTGTATGACAAATTATTTTAATAATCATAAAAATTTCTAATCTGTTCTCAGGCTTTCTAAAAGTGTGTGTGTGTGTATAAACATTGATCATCAAAGAAGATAACTTTCTTTGATATACCAACATTTGTATAAATTATTTCTTGGTTTTGGCTGACTGTGTTCAGTGGTTTATCCTAAACAGAGATAAACAACAAAAACCATGGTTAATATTCTTGTAATTTTCTTGACATTAAAGGAAAAGTAGTTAACATTCAAAATTTTTAAATTATGGCAAGGAATCTAGTGATTTTCAAGAAAAGCAAGGACATTAGTGTGGCAGAAGAAGAATAAATCAATAAATAAGAGTATGAGATAGATATTTTTGAATGTTTCATATTCGGCTGTAATGTACTCTTGTGTGTTTTCTGGTTTTCCATTTGTTTTAAATATCTTCTATTAACCTTCTATTTATATTTGCCTCCTCTTATGTCTCTAATTTTAGCTCTTCATTTTCATATGATATTCAAAATATCTACTTGTTTCTCTGTCTCCCAGAAATAACTATCTGCTAGAGCTTTATGCTCATACCAAGAACTGGTAACTGCTTCTCTTAGAAAAGTGTTTGCAATTTACTGACATGAGAATTTCACTTCTTTAAAATATTAGATTATCTAGCCTTCCTTACTTCAAGAGATTTTTGATGCCTCTAAATAATTTTTTTGGTATTTTGCCTATTTTTTTCTACTTGATGACATAAGTGCATTAACCTGCCCCCAAACATTCCATCTTCTAGGAAATGAAAAATTCTAATATATCAGATTTTTCTGATCAGTTTGTTCTGTTATGAGCCAGTAAGAATAAAAGCATGAAGACCACTGCAGTTGTTGAACAAGAGGTTAATATATTCCAAGTTTAAAGAAGTGGAGACAGTGGCAAGTCATCAGGCACAACAAGATTTGTTGATAGATTTGATAAGGTGAAAGAAAGGAAGGGTGGATGATTCTAAAATTTTGATTCAGTCCACACCTGAGCCAACAGAGAACAGTATCATACGTTGGCCTTGGGAACATAGGTGGAGAAGAAAGTTTGAGGAAAATGTAGAGTTTAATTTTGGGATTACATGCCTCTTAGAAATCTAAGGGGAGTTACTGGGTAGGCAGTTGTATATACAAGTCTGGAATCCAAAGACATTTAGATTCTAGATTAATTCTATACAGACAGTATTTAAAGCTTTAAACTGGATGAAATAATCCAAGGAGAACATATATAGACAGAAAAGATAGCAGGACATAGAACTACAAAGAAAAGCACTTCAAGGTGGGTAAAAGAAGGACCTGGCAAAGAAGATTAAGTTGGAATATACAGTGGCTAAAAGGAAAGTCAGGAGAAAAAGAAAATTAAAGAAAACAAATGAAGAAAGTATTCTGAAATGGAAGGAGTGATCTACCGTATCAAATACTGCTAAGAATTCAATTAAAATGAAGACTGAAATTTGATCACCAAAGTAAGCAAAGCTGAGATTAGAGGTTGACCCACTAGTGCTATATTAGTGACAGAAGGTTGACTCCAGAGCTTGACTGGGTTGGCTGTTGAGAAAGAGGAGATTTGCTTCAAAGGAGAAGTAAGAAATATAACTAAAAAGCAATTGGGTTAGAGGGAGGATTTATTTTGTTTGCTGGAAAATAACACTGTTCTCTTGCTGTTGGAACTGGTCTTACAGAAAAGTAACATGTGATGATATTGGGTAATAAGATAATAATTGAAAGGGCAGAGTCCTCAACACAAGGGAGTTGCTGTCCTTGAGGGACACAGTCAGGTCATACACTGGAAAGAGTGCAGCACTTATGGTACAGTTGCATGTAGTTGAGGGATTGCTGGCAAAGAATGAGAAAGTTTCCTTCTTGTCTATTTTCTAATGACATGAAGAACACAGTTATCGATGTTTGAAATGAAAGAAAGTTTGAAGAGAGTACAAACTACAAAACAGCTATCTAAGGGAGCAGAGAATGAGTGGTTTAGTGAAATATATAAGATTCCTTTTGGCACTAGAGGCCAATGAAGTGAACATGGCTGGCATTTTCTCTAGTCACAATTTGAGGGTGTAATAAATTATTTTAATACATTTTAAACCCTTGCATTCCTAGAATAAAATCAACTCAGTTTTCATAATGAAATAATTTTATAGTGTCTAGTATCTACTTCTTCTTCTTCTTCTTCTTCTTTTTTTTTTTTTGGTAGGTAGTAGAATCCACCATTTACATTGTGAAAATGGCCATTACATTATCAGACCAAGTAGTACAGTTTTCTATTCCTCCCTCAGCTAACTGTTTTTATGGCACAATTCAGGGTAATGGACTATGATGTGTTTAACTTTTTAGTTGATCTCGTTAAAAACCAAGATTCCTGAAGTTGATTTTCTTTCTTTGTTCCACTGGCTGCAAATAGCAATATCTGATAAATCCTGAAGGCCATGTATTATGGAGGGCATAACTGTCCTACTAGTCTGTGTCACTGCACCATTTAAAACAAGAGAAATAAACATTTGTTTCTGAGCCACTGTATTCTGGGGTCTCACTAGAAGCTTACCTTAATAAAATAATAGAACATCATTTTTATCTGTAAGTTATTTGCTAATGTTTAATTAAAATATTTACATTTATAGTCATAAGCAAAATATAATCATTTTTCTTATTTAGTATTATCAGTTATGCTATTAAATTTATATATTAGTTTTCTGTATTGACTCGAGAGCTCTGCATATATTTACATTCTAGATCATTGAAATAACATTGTATTATTTGTACTTTACAAGATAGTTGGAACTCAGTTTTGGAAATATCTGTTCTAAATGCTTATTTTAAAAGATTAATTATGAATCTTTTTATTTTCAAATGTAATTAGCCGATTTAAGTGTACTAGTATGTCTTGGGTCAAATTTGGTTACATTTTGTTAAGATATTAACAATTTCTCTTAGGTTTTCTAATTTGTTTACAATAATATTTAATCTTTTTCTTAGTATAGTTGACACTTTACATTTCTAAAGCAGATTTTGAATTTAGGATTTTTTTTGTTTTCCATTTCATTAATATCAGATATTTACCTCATTTCCTTTAAAAAAAATGTATTCCATGTCTTTTCTAATTTCTAAGCAAATAATTTTAATTTAACCTCATATTTTTCAAAATTTTTAACAAAGTTAATTTGTTTAGGAATCTATGATGTGACTCCTTGAATATCACCTCTTCTGTGTCTTACACTGATGCTTCACATCGCCTGTATCTGGAAAACTTTAGGTATTCTTATTACCTAAATACATGTTAGTGTTAACTAACAGTTTCCATTTAGCTATTTGGCTCCTCCATAGCACTCGGCTGCCAAGAAGAATAACCAATGATTGATGGAATTTACCTCGGCATGTTCATCACATTTTTTCAAGTGTCTAGGGTTTCTACAAGGCTAGTTTTCTCCAGATTCCAAAACAGCTATTCTAGTTCTCAACTGATGAGTTTCTCCACATTTGCAAAGGAGAAAACATTCCTGGGCCAAATTTCACTGTTGAGATGGAGCAGCACCACTGCGGCTGCAGTAGCTCTTGGCTTGCAGAGGTGCGATAGTTGGATTACGCTTTGTGAGCAAAAGAGAAGCGATGAACAGATAAATGGACACTTGGATTGGTGAAGAGCCCTCTGTGCCTCACCTACCATTGCCGATCTCTCATCCATGACTATCTAAAATCACCTAAGTGGTTATATGTTGCTACAAAAGACATTCAGATCTCCTCTGTGAATCATTAATTCTTAAATATACAATTTAAAACATATTAAAGGCCAGATTTAATCTAATTCTAAGGCCATAATGGCTAATGCTTTTGAAATTGGCAATCTAGATGTATTTTTATAAGTAAACTTAGAAAAAAACTAGATAGATCATGATAAAATATTCATCCTATTCAATCAGGTAGTGCATCCATTAAGAAAAAAGAAAATTAAAATTCAATAAATCAGCTATATTGATGATAGCTATAAATTTATGGATAAGAAGCATCTAAATATTCTACTCAAAACAGCAAAAGGTTTATGACTACCAAAAAATTCATTTTAAATAGCTGTAAGAAGTATATGAAAAATAGATTTTAAAAATTTTTATAAAAGAATTTCATTTTATTAACTCAAAATGTAAACACTACTAAAACTCCAGTGTAAATAAAGGATAACAATTTAAAAACCCTATTCCCTCCCCAAAATGAATTACAAGTGCATTTTTTTCGGATTTCAAAATATATATTTAACGTATAAATGTATGTATTTTTATGTACAAAACAGTGTTTTAAAAACCTTTAGCAAGCATATGACATTAATAATTATAAACTTACGGGCCCCTAGCAAAATCTTGAAGCTTTTCTTCTAATGTGACTTTTTAACCTTTTCATATTTTGTGTATGCAAGGAAGCACATATGCAGGCATGTTTCAAAAAAATCATTTTCTACTGATATTATATTATTTATAGGGCTATAACATGATGTCTTAATTATCACTGTATATATCTGTTGCCTACATAAGTGCTTTTTTCCTTGGGAGGCTAGTAAAGATTTTTTAAGTAAATTAAAAAGAATCTTTTTGTTCACTAGTTTGTCAAGAGTTATATAAATAATACAAATCTACCTTTACTAATATGATACAATGCTTTTTTTCCCCTATTTTGTTCGCTGAAGAATAAAACACAAGTGTTTCCTTTCAGATTCTCTTTAGAGGTTTATTTCCAAGATTGCCTAAGAAAATCATTCTTCTGGGAGCACACTATTTCTACAAATGTTTAGTAAGATTTTACAGTAAGTTTTTCCTAGAGGGTAGAAAATCAAAATTATAATATCTCTTGGATGTGATAGGAAACCAAAAATTTCTTTTTGGATTTATGTTGTGGGAATACCACCACCATATTATGATTTTAGGACATGATGTGTTGAGTATTTGTTTATTACTGCTGTTCTTTAAGAAATAAAGTTTAAATTTATATACTGAGTCTTTAGATTATTATTTTAAACTGCTATATTCCACCTAATTTCCTGAATCCTAAATAAGTTTAAAGTAACTTTAAAATAGTCTACACTAATTTAACGTTTTTTCCCCATTTTGAATGTTTAAATTCCAAATTATATTTTTAAAGTATACAGCATACCAGAGTAGGGTGGTTACAGTATAACTTCTGATCAAGCACACTCATTTGTAAACACAAGTGCTATAACATAAAAACACACTAATAGGGCATTGAAAAAATTTATAGATCTCAAGAAACCATAGTACAAGTATTTTAGATAGATTAAGTCAAACAGAAGAAAATGATCTGGGAAAGGTCATTATGGAAACATAATATTTGAAATAATCTCAAAGAAGTCAATGATAAATGTTTAACTATTAATTGGGCCTATATGTGCATGCGGTGAGAC